>NW_015165961.1:92470-92679 GCF_001447785.1 Gekko japonicus
CATCCAAGATGGCGTAGTAATCCTGCTTTGCTTGCCACACCGCTGTCCCGCAGGGCAGGGCACAATACCTGGGGGCCATAGACAGGGGTTGTTTCGTAGAAAAAGAGCTAGGGGAACTCATTAGCATAACTCATTAGCATATGCCACACACCCTGACATCACCGGAAGTGTGTCATAAGGCCACACCCCCTGACATCACCGGAAGTGTG
>NW_015165961.1:92728-96463 GCF_001447785.1 Gekko japonicus
GCCCCATGAGGGGCCCGGCGGTGGACCTGCAAGGCCGGCAGGAGTGCAAGGAAGCCCCGCGAAGGCCCTCCCTGGCCCCAGGCAGGCAGGGGTGGGGAGAGGCAGGGAGGAAGCAACTTACCCTCCCTCTTCTCCTGCCTCCTCCTGGCTGAATGAGGGCCAGAAGCGGGGCGGCCGGAAGCAGGGGGCGGGGCTTCGTCATGTGCCCCACCCGGGGGAACTGTGATCCCCCACGTCCCCCCCTGAAATGACCTCTGGCCATAGAAGAGAAAGAGAGTTAACCAGTCATCACATCCCATTGCTGCCCTCAACTAAAAGCCTGGTGGAACATCTCTGCTTTACAGGCCCTGTGGAATTGCATTAGATCCCGCAGGGCCCTGATGTTATTCGGCAGAGAGTTCCACCAGGTCGGGGCCAGGACCGAAAAGGCCCTGGGCTTAGTGGAGGACAGCCGAACCTCCCTAGGACCGAGGTTCACCAGCAAGTTGTTATCAGCCAATCTCAGCATTCTTCTGGAGAGATATTGGAGGAGACGGTCCCGAAGGTACGTGGGTCCCTGACCGCTCAAGGCCTTGAAAGTTAACCCTAATACCTTGACTCGGTATTTCACCGGTAACTAGTGTAGCTGGCACAGCACAAGTGACATATGGGCTGTCTGTGGCATGGTGATGACAGCAGCCAGTAAATCAGCATTGGAATAACTTTCTGAAATTGCATGGCAAGTGTTGTAGGGAATGAATGGCTTCATGACCGTCATGCGCTTTTCCCGTTGAGAAGTGTTGTAGCAACAGTCCTCCAAAACAAGGCATGGATCCTTTCTAACGGCTTCTCTCTTTCTGCGGAGCAACTTCCCATTTCTTTTCCCCTGAGCCAGCACAGCCTGACAGATGGCTCAGTGGACTTCGACCCGGGAAACTCGAATCCGTTTCCCGGCTCATCCACAGTCACTTTCCATAGCCTCAGGAAAAGCCTGGTTTCTCAGCCTCATTTATTTCATTACACTCCTCAAGAGGTGGCATTGTGACCCATACATGGAGTCTCCTTAGACCTTGATCAGTCAATTGCAACTCCCTCTGCTGGCTAAGGAGTGTTAATTTTCTGGATCATAGCTTTAATAACAGCCCGCCATGTACAAAGTGCCTGCTATAAACTCGGTATGTTTGTGTGTTTTTAATGAGCACAGCAATTTTGGGATTTCAGATTCTGTGCAAAGTAGTCGAAGAAGAGATTGGATTTATACCCTGCCCTTCGCTACCTGAAGGCGTTTCAAAGTGGCTTACAATCCCCTTTCCCTTCTCTTCCCCACAAGAGACACCCTCTGAGGCAGGTGGGGCTGAGAGAGCTCTTTTGAGGACTGCCCTTGAGAGAACAGCTCTGAGACAACTTGTAACTGACCCAAGGTCACACCAGCAGCTGCGTGTGGAGGAGCGGGGAATCAAATCTGTGTGATGAGGGGATGTCACCAAGGTGGGAATGCAGAGCCCTTGGTTTGGGCGGGTGGAATACCGGGGGGTGATTGGCTTGTAACCTTTTAGGGTCCCTGTGCCTCTATTTTCAGTGCTAACACAGCCAACGTACAGGCTGGATCCTATCATTGTCTCAATAAACTTTTTATTCTTCTCAATAACTGTCGTTGGGAACTGGTTTCTCCAAGGGTCTGACAGGTAGCTTGGGCTACACGGGTAAGGGCACATATTTCAGAGTCGCTATATATCTGGGGGCTAGCAGGTATTGCATATTCTATGAAATGCCTTTCTGATGATGGAGAGACGGTTCCTCATCTCCAGCCAAGTCCTTTCGCTGTCGCTTTTGTTGCCCTAAAAATAATGCTAACCCTGACTTGGATGGGATCGACATATCTACAGGATTGCCTCTCCCCATATGTGCCCCGGACAGCCTTGCACTCTGCAGAGAGCCATCTGCCAGTTGTCCCCGGCTTGAAAGATGCCCGTCTAGCCTCAACCAGGGCCAGGGCTTTTCGGCCCCGGCCCCAACCTGGTGGAACATGGTCCCTATTGAGATCAGGGCCCTGCGAGACCCGTTGCAGTTTCGCAGGGCCTGTAAAATGGAGCTGTTCCACCGGGCCTTTGGTCGAGGCAGCGGGCAGGGCTCTTTTTGTAGAAAAAGCCCAGCAGGAACTCATTAGCATAATAGACCACAGCCAACAACAGAAACTCGTTAGCATATTAGGCCACACCCCCGACAGCACAGCTCATTAGCACATTAGGCCGCACCCTCATGATACCAGAAGTGTGGTTATCCAGCCACACCTACCTTTTGCTTGTTATTCTGTTTACCTTGTTTGTTGTCAAAACCCAGGGCCTTTTTTTGTAGCAGGGACTCCTTTGCATGTTAGGCCACACACCCCTAATGTAGCCAATCCTAATGAGTTTCTGCTGTTGGGTGTGGCCTATTATGCTAATGAGTTCCTGCTGGGCGTGGCCAACTCGGGAGCCAGCCGGAACTCCGTTCCTGTGTGTTCCTGCCCAAAAATAGCCCTGGCAGCGGCCATCGACCAGCTGTATGAGACCGTCATGGCTCAGCGTTGGCCTATTTATTTATTTCCTGGCTGTTGGAACTGGAATTGAATGTGTTGCGCTGCCCACTTTAAATGTTTTTAAATTGGCTTTATTGTACTTATTAGATTTATTTATTTATTAAGATTTATACCCCGCCCCCCCGCAGAGCGGGCTCAGGGCGGCTTACAAGGGGCAAAGCCCATATAAAACAGATAAAAGCAATAAAAACATTAATAACAATTGTACTCAATTTAACAAGATGGTCTCCAGATGGTTCTCCTGGGTGATGTTATCCTATAGCTCAACCAGGTAAATCCAGTGGCCACGCAGAAATTGTGGCAGATCTTCTTGGGCCATCCTTACCCCGATGTTGTTCACCTCATTGGTGGCGGTGGTAGTGGTGGCCCCTATGTGAAATCCTGGCGGAAGAGCTCCGTCTTACAGGCCCTGCGGTCTTTTAAAAATTGTATTCTGTTTATTGCTGTAAGCCGCCCGGAGCCCGTTTGTGGGAAGGGCGGGATATAAACTGAAACAATAAATAATAAACAAATCTTGTAAGATCTTGAAAGTTAAGCAGGGTTGACCCTAGTTAGTACTTGGATGGGGAACAGGGACAAAGTTTGGATCCTCATCAGCACCACGCTATTATAGAATAATAAATGCCCCAGAATGTCACTCCAAATCCCCCACCGGCAAGAAGAAGAGAAGAAGAGATTGGATTTATACCCTGCCCTTCACTCGGAGTCTCAGAGCGGCTTACAAACTCCTCTCCCTTCTCCTCCCCACAACAGACACCCTGTGAGGTAGGTGGGGCTGAGAGAGCTCTTTCTAGAACTGTCCTTGAGAGAACAGCTCTGACAGGACTACGGCTTGCCCAAGGTCATCCAGCAGGTGCAAGTGGAGGAGCGGGGAATCCACGCACTTAACCACTACACCAAACATGACCCTAGAACTAACTGATCTCTAGACTACAGTTCATCTGGAGGAAATGGCAGCTTCAGAGAGTGGTCTCTCTGGCATCACGCCCCCGCTGAGTTCCCTCGTCTTCCCAAACTCCACTCTTCCATATCTCTGGGAATTCTGAGGGAAAATTTGACAGAAATATCAAAAAATGAAGCGGGGGGGATGTCATATGTTTAGGCAGCAATCAGGGATTCTGTGAAGATAGAACTGAAGCGTCTGATCTAAAGAGTCTCTCTTTTGAAACACCACTTCA
>NW_015165962.1:0-3000 GCF_001447785.1 Gekko japonicus
GGGAGATTCTGCCTGTCTGAAATTCCCCTCCATTATCAACAACGACTGCGAGGGTGAAGGGCCAATGTACCTTTTGGTGATTGCCCCTGGATTTTATATAACAGAAGGTGGATCCACGCGGACTCTCGGGAGAAGGGAAACCCCATTTCCCTTGATTCTCCACTCCTTGCTTTCCCTCCGCCCTTCCACCAGCTTCGCTGCTTCCGCCAGCATCTGGGTAAACTTCCCTCACATTCTCATACAGTCTTCAGCTGTGGTCACAGGCGCCAGTCGAAGCGCAGGGGAAGAGAGGCTATTTCCTCCGGAGGAATTTGACACGCAGTTGTGAGATCACACAGTCCTTTGAAGCTGCGGGCACAGCCCGTCACTGTGTAATCAGACGCAACGGTGGGTGAGTCGTGGGGTGGTTTGTTTTGTCATTTGCTTCCCGTGCGCATAAACGAGCAATTGAGGAAGCGCACCTCCCCACTGAGGGCCCCCTGTGGAGTATGCGATGATGCTCATACTGGAAGGGGGGGGGACACGGCACGGAGTCAGGATGGCCTGATCAGACGAAGAGTTTGTAAACGAACAGACCATCCCGACAGCATAAGAGCATGCCTGAGTGCTCAGACAGGGGAAAGTCCGCCCGTGGCCCACCTTTCCCGTATAACACCGGACTTTTCCCGGTGTCTTTTAACTCTGCTTCCGCGGTGGAGCATCACGGGTTACTGACGACTGCAGGATGCTTTCCGGCTGTTGCTGTCTGATCACTCCCTTTAGATCCATCAGGCATTTGTGCCTATGTCAGATCTAAAGGACCGGGTGATCGCAGCCTTTCTCTCCCTTCACTCACTTGTCCTAATTTTCACCTGGTTTCCCCTGCCCTGCCCATCCTCATACTCATTGTTTCTCCTCCCCTTTCACTTATACTATCATCATCATCATCATCATCATCATCATCATCATCATCATCATCATCATCATCATCATCATCATCATTGTTATTATTATTATTAGGGATTTTTACCCCGCCCACCCCCGAAGGGCTCTGGGCAGCTTACAGAGTATCGTGTGTGCACACACTTTCTAGAGTCCTAACTATGGCCACAAATTCAGGGGGATGGGAACCCTACCAGATACCCTCCGAAGGCTTTTTTCCCCGCAGATGTTCTTGCTTCTCCTTCCGTCTTTTTCCGGGCGGTCACATGCCTCTTCGCACAGTTCTTTCTTAGAGGGGGGACTTCAGTTAGCTGGCTTCCACAGCGGCCTCTGGTGGCTCATCGGGCTTGCTGCACGCAGGCGATGGGGATTACGTCCTTCCGGCTCCAATCTCTCCAATGACGCCGCGCTGCTGCTGACCTTCGATCAGTCGTTCCGGGGGGCCGTCCCTTCGCCACTGATTCTGCCGCTGTTTCGTCGCCATTGTTGTTACCGGTGCCGCTATTTTCTCTCTGGAGCCATAGTTCTTCCGCTTCTTCTAGGGGAGGGTACGCCGTATCTTCCCTCCCGCTTCCTACTACCGGCTCACCTCTTCAAGTCTGAGACCAGAGCAAGGGAGGGGGAGACACACAGGAGGAAAGGTACACAGAAGACAACCCCAACATCCTCATTTGCCCTAGGTAGTGTCTCCACTACTGCATGGCCTGGCAACCAGCAGAAATGGGGTCATGGGGAGCCATGATGTCATCAGGACATCAGAAGAGCCCTGCTGGATCAGGCCAATGGTCCATCTCAGCCAGAACTCCTTCAGCCCCACCTGCCTTGCAAAGTACCTGTTGTGGGGAGGGGGAGGGACAGAGCTTGTAAGCCGCTTTGAGACTCCTTAAGGTAGAGAAGAGTTGGGTATAAAAACATATTATTGTTTTTGTTATTGTTGTTGTTGTTGTTGTTATTCCTGATGAAGGCTGTTCATAAAATGTTGTTCCGAACCCAAAGAAGTGTTAGCCTCTAAGACACAACACCACCCCATGATACGTCCTTTCTTGAGAGTTTGTATCAAGGCACTGATTTTCTCAGTTCCACCTGGCTTCTGAAACAGTATCTAGATCTTATTTGACACCAAGCATTCTAGCTTCCCCACCATGGCTTGAAGGCATCTAGTATTTGCATATAAACACCTGGATTCTCTCTCTCTCTCTCTCTCTCTCTCTCTCTCTCTCTCTCTCTCTCTCTCTCTCTGTGCTTCAAAGTAAAGCTTAAAAGACTGGTGCTTTTAATTCAGCAGAAAATGCTATTGCATCAAGACGGTAAGGCGTGACTGCCAGACATATTGGGAATTATGTTAGTTATTCCTAGCATAAACACGTTCAAAAACTCTCATTCTGCTGTGCCTTTCAGAAGCCAAAACCACTATATTTTGGACACAGAAGTATACCAGAACAACACTGCTCGGTCAGATCCAGTGACTATCTAGTCCAGTATCCTTTGACAACAGCCAGCCAAATGCCCCAAGAAAAAGCCATCAAGCAGAACATGGAGGCTCTCTGTTATTGCTTTACTGATATATAAAGATATTTGCTTTGAACATGGAGATTCCATTAATCATCACGGCGAAGAGTCGGACGCAGCTGTCTGACTGAACAACAAGAAATAGTCATTTGATGGGGTTGCCAGCTCTGGGTTGGGAAATACCTGGAGATTTGAGGGGTGGAGCCTCAGGAGGGCGGGGTTTGTGGAGGGGAGGGACCTCAGCAGGGTATAATGCCGTAGAACCCACCCTCCAAAGCAGCCATTTTCTCCAGGGGAAGTGATTTGGTTGTCCGAATGTGATTTTATGAGTTTCATCTGTATTGCTTTGTTTTAAAATGATTTTATTTGGTTTTATTGGTATTTGTGCCAACGTTGTAAGCCGTCCTGAGCACACTTGCGGGGAGGGGGGGTATAAATTGAACTAATAAATAAATATAAATGAACTGTAATCGCGGGAGATCTCCAGGTCCTACCTGGTGTGTGCCAACAGACCAAAAACCACTGTGGTAAAATTAACAATGACACATTTAATAATTCTATGAGCATCAA
>NW_015165962.1:3750-34022 GCF_001447785.1 Gekko japonicus
AGGGGGGGCACGGTCATCCGAGGGAAAACTCTATGGTTTTCCCTCGGATGGTCATGGCCCCACCCCCAGCGTGCCCGTGTCACTTCCAGGTGACGTGGATGCGGCACGCGTGCGCTCCAGCCGCCAGCTGGGAGTCCCCCACTGCGGCTGAGTTCTCACTTGGCAACCCTAGGTGACAGAGATCAGTTCACCTGGAGAAAATGGCTGCTTTGGAAAGTGGACTCTAAGGCACGATATCTCATTGAAGTCCCTCCCCTCCCCAAAACCCGCCCTCCTCATGCCCCACCCTCCCAGTCTCCTAGCCTGGAGTTGGCAACTGTATACATATACTGTAAAAGAGCAAGATTTAATCCCAGGAGGGCTTTAAAGAAACCTTGTTGGTCTTTAAGGAGTGACTGGACTTGAACCTCGCTCTTCTACTGCAGACCAGGGGCTGTGGCTCAGTGGTAGAGCATCTGCTTGGTATGCAGACGGCCCCAGGTTCAAACCCCAGCATCTCCAATTAAAAGGACCAGGCAGTAGGAGCTGTGAGAGACCTCTGCCTGTGACCCCGGATAGCTGCTGCCAGTCTGAGTAGACAATACTGACCTTGATGGACCGATGGTCTGATTCAGTATAAAGCAGCATTCATGTGTTTTACTTTTACTGTATTAGACCAATGTACACTCTACATAGGAGCTGCAGTGGCTCAAGTGGTTAAGACGCTGAACTGCAGGCTGTGGAAGGTCGGTAGTTCAGCAGTTCGAGACCCGAGTGTGCCGCATGATGGAGTGAGCTCCCATCTCTAGTTCCAGCTCCTGCCAACCTAGCAGTTCGAAAGCAAGAAATGGCAAGTAGATAAATAGGTACCACTTCGGTGGGAAGGTAACAGCATTCCGTGCACCTTGGTGTTTAGTCATGCTGGCCACATGACCACGGAAACGTCTTCGGACAGCGCTGGCTCTTCGGCTTTGAAACGGAGATGAGCACCGCAACCCTAGAGTCGGATTCGACTGGCTTTCGAGCAAGGGAACCTTTACCTTTATGCTCTACATATATTGTGCATTTGGTATATATGTAGCCTATAGTTATTCAATTTGAAATATTCGTCCTGAACTCTTTGGAATAATATAACATGGTGAAATAGCCAGACTTCAAAGCTTTAAAAGAAAACATAGCCGTGAGTGACAGCAGCCAGATGTACAGGGATTTGAGCAGATTAATCAGTTTTCATTTATTTCCCTTCCCGTAAAAATAATCATTTGGGGAGAGGTGACTCCTAGTGAACAGGAATTATCCTTAAGAGCATCCTATTCCCGACACAGAGCATAACTCTTTCAGAATCTCCAGGCTCACCAATTAGAAGGATAACACACAACAGAGGGGAGTGTCATTAAAATAATTGGAACCCTCCAAAGGTTTTAATTCTATCATTTTAAAAAAATAATAATAAAGGCTCCACTTAAAAAACACACCAGTTAAAGGGGGGGGGGAAGTTCATTATTCTGTTTAACGTTCACCAGCAATCATGGTGAAAACTCAAAGATGAGAGAGCATTCATACTTTATTTTTAACCAGTAAGTAAAGTTTTGGCGCTTTTGTAGGGAGGGCTAAATGGTACGAGTGGGAGACCAAATACAAACACTTTGAAATATTCAGTAAGATGTTACTGAAATTCATCTCTTGTCATATTGTCTCCACCCTATGGAACTCCCCTATTTTACCTACATCATTCCCCTCCTTGTTATGTTCTCATTACACCCCGGTGAGGTAGGTTAGACTTAGCGGGGGAAACTGGCTGGTAAGCCTCATGTCTCTGAGCCCATTCTGACATATAACCTCTCTCCCTCCCAGCCTCCAGTCCAGGGGTTGTAGCAGAGGTCCATCACTGGCTATTATCCACAAGGTATAGATAGGAACTCTCAGGCTGGGGCAAGTGATGCCCTGTATTCTTGGTGCCTGGGGGTGGGGGTCAACAGTGGGAGTGCTTCTAGTGTCCTGGCCCCACTGCTGGACCTCCTGACGGCACCTGGTATTTCTGGCCACTGTGTGACAGAGTGTTGGACTGGAGGGGCCATTGGCCTGATCCAACATTGGCTTCTCTTATGTTCTTATGTTCACAGTTATAGATAGGGGTGGAGCCTCGGGAGGGTGGAGTTTAGCAGTGATGTGATGCTATAGAGTCCATCCTCCAAGCAGCCATTTTCTCTAGGGGAACACTTTGGAGCCTAGGGGGGGTGGAGCTTAGCAGCGGTGCGATGCTATAGAGTCCATCCTCCAAGCAGCCATTTTTTCCAGGGGAACACTTTCTCTCTCTGGAGATCAGTTGTACGTCCACAACAGAGAGTTCCCCTGGAGAAAATGCAGGCTGGCAACCTTAGTTATAGAAGATGTTTATGAAGTCCCGAAGACTCTGTTTGCCCAGTCCAGTTTCCAAAAGTGGTACTGGGGACCTAAATACCATTAATACCAATATTTATGGTGGTGGAAAGTGCTGTCCTGTTGCAGTCCACTTATGACAACCCCGAATCGTTTCCAAGGCAAGAGATAAACAGAGATGGTCTGCCACTGCCTGCCTCTGTTGCCACGATCCTGGTATTCCCTGGTGGTCTCCCATCCAAATACTAACCAGGGCCAACCCTGACGAGATCAGGCTAATCTGGGCTATCCAGGTCAGGGCATCAAGCATAGAATCGTAGAGTTGGAAGGAGCCTCCAGGGTCATCTAGTCCAATCCCCTGCACAAGGCAGGAAATTCACAAAGTCCTCCCCCTCCACATCCGTAGTGACCGCTGCTCCATGCCCAGAAGATGATAAAAAACCCCTCCGGGATTGCTTCCTGACCCCACAGTGGCAATCTTTATGCCCTTCTAGAAATCCAAATCTCCCACAACACATTTTTTTAGGAGCACCAACACACTCCTACGACTCCCTTTAGAAAGCTTACAATGGCTGATAGGATAAAAAACCTTCTAAAACCCTAATTATTTTTTTAAAAAAATGATTTTTCTAAAAAAAAATCATTTATAACATACAGATCATTTCCAGTGATCAACATGTGGCTGGCACACACTTGAAGCTGCCTTATACTGAATCGGAGCATTGTTCAAGTAGCTTCAGTGTTGTCTGTTCGGCGGGCAGCAGCTCTCCAGGGTCTCAGTCTGAGGACTTTCACATCATCTCTTCCATGAGCCTTTTAGCTGGAGATGCCTGAGTCCTGACCCCACTGGTGGACCTCCTGATGGCACCTGCTATTTTTGGCCACTGTGTGTCAGAGTGTTGGACTGGATGGGCCATTGGCCTGACCCAACATTGGTCTCTCTCATGTTCTTATGCTGGGGATTGAACCTGGGACCTTCTGCATGCCAAGCAGATGCTCTACCACTGAGCCATGGCTCCTTCAATGTTACTCTTGCCCAGGGGTCATTTCGTAGAAAGAGAGGTACAGGAGCTCATTGGCATAACTCATTAGCATAACTTATTTGCATATGCCATGCAACCTGACATAACCGGTAGTGTGTCAGAAGGCAACACCCACTGCTCAGGCTCCACTGGACTGTTTTGGATTGCTAGCTATTGGGGGGTGGGGGAACGTGCAGATCTGCCTTCGCAGAGGAAGGAGAGCTTGTGCCTAAATAAAACTTGGTCTTTAAGGTGCCACTGGACTGTTTTGGATTGCTAGCAATTGGGGGGGGGAATGTGCAGGTCTGCCCTCACAGAGGAGGGAGAGCTTGTACCTGAATAAAACTTGGTCTTAAAGGTGCCACTGGACTGTTTTGGACCGGGGGGCCAGGGGGGCCTCTGCAACTTACCTGGCTGCTTCTTGCTTTGACTGAGGGCTGCTGGGAGCAGGGGGTGGGGCTTGTTGCATGTGCCCGCCCCCTGGGCTCTTTACTGCCAGAGCTCCGCTCCTGTGCTCTCCTGCAGGAAATGACCCCTGCTCTTGCCAGGTATTACTTCATCAGCCTGGAGCACGGGAACATCTCCAGATCTACAAGAAATAAAGTACTCATTCAGAAAGGAAAGCTGGGAAAGCAGGTCAGTGAAATCCCACATGATATTATAAATAGCTCTTTTGGCTTTTTCTTCTTCTTCTATCAGCAGCTCACATGGAATCAAATTCTACACTTGCAGGTCTTCCCGGTGGCTTCTCGGTTGACAAGTTGAATTGACGCTTGGGAGAAAGAACAGGATCCCAGATGGGTGGGCAGCCCTGTGAAAGCGATGGCACCAGCGAGTGTGTGGGGGTTTATATAGTCCTCCAATTCTGCCCAATCAGTTGACACCCTCCTTTCCAAAGAGAGGTGAGATCAACCTCTCCTTTCCAAAAGAGGTGCCATCTGACAAAACATCCCTCTATCTCAGGGCTCCCCGGCCGGTCCGAGCTTGTGAGCACCATTGGAATTCTGACACAGGATGGTGGGCGCAAGCACAAAATGGCCGAGGGGGAGCCAACCACGAAACATCAGGAGAGCCGTTATGCACAAACGTAATAGTAACTCTTTAACACTTCCGGCAGAAGCTCTGAGAGCCAGTTTGGTGTAGTGGTTAAGTGTGTGGACTCTAATCTGGGAGACCTGGGTGATTTCCCCACTCCTCCACTCGCAGCTGCTGATGTGACCTTGTGTCAGTCACAAGCTCTGGCACAGCTGTCCTTGGAAAAGGGCAGTTTGTGTCAAAGTTCTCTCAGCCCCACCCACCTCACAGAGTGTCTGTTGTGGGGAGGGGAAGGGAAAGGAGTTTGTAAGCCGCTCTGAGACTCCAAGGGAAGGGCGGGGTATAAATCCAATCTCTTCTTCTTCTTCTGCCCTTTCAAGGACAGCTCTGAGAGAACTGTGGCTTGCCCAAGGTCACCCAGCTGGCTGCAAGTGGAGGAGTGGGGAATCAAACCCAGTTCTCCCAGATTAGAGTCCGCGCTCCTAACCACTACACCAAACTGGCTCCAAACTTTGGAAGCCGGTGCACTGAGTATTCAGCTGGAGACTTCTTGACCCACCAGCAAGAAGAGGATGGACATTGGGGGTGGAAGGCTGAGAAGGAGGGAGAAGTTAATGGTTTGGACTTTAAAAGATTCCTGTTCTGTTGTGTTGCTAAGTTCAACGTTTTTGTTACATGATGTAAATTGAAAAGTTAAAAAAAAAACGTTTTATTCTCCCTGAATGATTGCAAGAGTCATTACAAGTTCTGCCCCACAGAAAACACAAACTGAGGTCACCCTAGGACATTTGGTCAGATTCTGAAAGTCCATTCCTCACATCTTTCTTCCAATGCTCCCTCTAAGCGGTGGAGTCTTGTGAGCAAAAAGTCTACTTTGTGAGCTCCTGGCATTCAAGTTGTGAGTGAGCGATTTGGCTGCTGCATGAATTAGTTTGCTCTGGAGCCATCCCTTCCTGAGCTAAGACAAAAATGTGTGAGCCGGAGGCTAAAAAACTGTGAGCTAGCTCACCCTAACTCAGCTTTGAGGGAACACTGCTTTCTTCTGTGTCATCTGCCCGAGAGGTCCAGAGCT
Source organism: Gekko japonicus (assembly GCF_001447785.1). NCBI lineage: Eukaryota > Metazoa > Chordata > Lepidosauria > Squamata > Gekkonidae > Gekko > Gekko japonicus. Next base: position 9,238 of record NW_015165962.1, read on the forward strand.
GCCCTGACTTGGATAGCCCAGACAAGCCCGATCTCATTAGATCTCGGGAACTAAGCAGGGCTGACCCTGGCAAGTACTTGGAAGGGAGACCTCCAATGAATACCAGGGCTGGGTTGCAGAGGCAGGCAATCAAGCTACCTCTCTGAAACGTCCTAGCCTCACTAGCAGTCGCCAGAAGTCACCATGACTTCCAGGCTCAGAAGCAGATACACTTACACGCAGACTGGTGGGGCTGAAATTCCCAGTGCAGAAATAAAAGCCATTTAGCCAATAGAAAGCTGTTACCAGGATAGATCTCTGAGTCGCAAGCTGTCAAACCATTTTAGATGACAGTTCTCAGCTGCTGCAAGTTAATCGCTTCTGCCAGCCTAAGCAACAGTTCTGACAACAAGCCAGCAGGTGGGGGTTGATGAGTCCTATAGTCAAGAAAGCTAACAGTGAGGCAGAAAAATGCTCTCAAAGGAGACCAGTTTCTTGATACAGAGCTAAAAGGTCACCTACTCCAACCCTCTTGCTCAATATAGGAATTAGTCAACTACACCACCCCACTCTGCTGTCAGCAAGCTGCCAAATTTCTTTTCTGTTGGTTTTCCCATGTATGTGCTTGCTTGCTTTCATTTTCATATGTAGACCTGTTGATGTGCTTAATTGCTTAGCTGCTGGAACGTTTATATCTCTCAAGGCCACAGGTGGTTGCTGCTTGGATAGTTGCTTGGGTGATCTCATGAAGGGCCGTGGGAAGGAAATATGTTATGCCGCCTAGAAGCGTTTGCTCCCAGGCCCGATAGCGCACGTGGGAAATCCCGCAATTGGGCCTTAGCTGTTTGAATGTACTATAACCTGTCATGCTCGTTGCTTCCCCCTCATTCCTAACAGTGATCCTGTACATGCACCTATAGCTTCAAATAAAGTAAAACCTTTCTGCAAGAGTGTACTTCCTTGATGCTGTGGGGAGAAATTCCAGGATAAATTCTTGTGGGGCTGTGTCTTTAAGGAAGGGGGCAGTGCCCCCCAAAGCTCCACCATTGCTACGGGCCTGGCACATGAGCACACACACACACACACACATACACACACACACAGAAGGCCTGAGCTGCCAAACTCCCAGATACCTTTCCGACATCCCTTTCTCTTCTGTTTCCTCCTATTTGTTTGCTTCATTTCAAGCCAAGCCAGCACTGATTCCTCAGCAGGTGGTCAGAGCGGTGTCAAGCCAGCTGTCCTTTCCATGGCTCTGGGGCAAAGTGGATTTGATGGGAGGCTCTCGAGGACGGAGCCAGCAGGAACGAGGAGAAGCAGCCAAAGGTCACGGCCGACGGTCCGTTCAAGTCCAACGGCAGGTTTTTCAAACACAACAGAGAGAACTTGGGACTCCCCCCCCCTGCAATATCTTTCACCTAAGATTTCTCTCACCCAGCCCCTTGTCTCTCCGCCCGGCTTTTCTATTGACAGTTTCCATCGACAAGACAGGCCGTGAGAGATGTGAGGGGGAAGGGTCAAAGGTCGCCCAGCGGGGAGAGGAAATGGTGTCATTAAAAAGGTGGCCGTCGGGCCCGGAGGAAAGGGAAGGCAGCCGGTGGCGCCAGAGCTGTTTAAGCGCATTGCCGCGTCTCCTGTTTTGTTCCTAAGAAATCTAATATCCTTTGGGTCAGTGCAGGCCAACTGTTAGAAATAAAGAATTCATAGCACCGGCAATCCCCAGAAGAACCAATTACGTCTCTTCGCGTTTCCGAGATGCCGCGGCGCCAATCGCTCAGCGGCCCTGGCACATAACGAGGCCCGTCTCCTTCCTTAGTGCTGGCATGTAAATATTGGATGGCACGGAGCGGGGACGTGGTGGCGGTTTAAGGGAATAACAAGCACGGGTTGCGCGGGGATTGGGTTGCAGGTGGCCGGAAAGACTGAGAGGCAACCTTTGCAAGCGACAGAGTGCAAAGAATGCTGGGGGAAAGGTCAGGGACAGAAAAGGGCACCTGGTGGAGTTGCCACCTCCCTCCTGGCCACTGGCGGGGGAACGGCAGGTACAGTTGCCGGCTCCAGTTGGGACACTCCTGAAAATGTGCAGGTGGAGTGTAATGTACTGGGACTGAATCGTCCCTGATTGAATCGCCCCAGAGACTGGCTGAGCTTGGAACACAAGAACAATAGCTGACCAGGACTCTGGAATAAACCAATCAAGTAGTAATGTTATGTAAATAGCCTATCACTGGGAGTGGGGTGTGTTTGGGTGAGGCAATTGCATGCTATTTAACAGAGCTGAGGCTCTGGAGTCTTGTCTTGACGTTTTGCTGAAATCACTGAATAAACCTGAGCTGATGGCTGCCATGCGTCTAGAACCCAGTATTTAATATGGAGCCTGGTGCAGACAGGGACTTCAGTGGGGTACAATGCCACGGAGTCCACCCTCCAAAGCATCCATTTTCTCCAGGGGAACTGATCTCTGTATCCTGAAGATGAGGTGTAATTCCAGGGGATCCCCAGGTCCCACCTGGAGGTAAGCATCCATAGCACTGGGGCTGGAGCAGAGGTCATTTTGGGTGGGATCACGGGGGATCGCAGTTCCCCTGGGTGAGGTACGGGGGCAGGACACATGGCGAAGCCCCGCCCCCTGCTTCCGGCCCTCATTCAGCCAGGAGGAGGCAGGAGAAGAGGGAGGGTAAGTTGCTTCCTCCCTGCCTCTCCCCACCCCTGCCTGCCTGGGGTCAGGGAGGGCCTTCGCGGGGCTTCCTTGCACTCCCGCCGGCCTTGCAGGTCCACTGCCGGGCCCCTCATGAGGCTCGGCAGTGGATCTGCAAGGCTGGCGGCGGCGGCCGGGACCGTTGGGGGCGGGGTGTGTGGCCTTATGACACACTTCCGGTGATGTCAGGGGGTGTGGCATATGCTAATGAGTTATGCTAATGAGTTCCCCTGGCTCTTTTTCTACGAAACGACCCCTGGGCTGGAGGAAAGTCTTTGGGAACCCTGTGCCATTCAATAAGTTGGCACTTTCTACCATAAATTGCCACCAAGGAGTAGGGATATGCGACAGTTCAGTGGTCATGTCGCCGTACACAATGCCCTGCTGCGCTGCGGAAGAGCCGGTGTTGTCGCTGAGAACCTATCAGACTAGGGTTGGCAAGACGGGGGCTCTAAAACTCCCCCTCCCTCTGCCATGAAGCTCGATGACTGACCTTGGACGAGTCACCCTCACAGTCAGGAACTTCCAGGTCATGGCTGGAGATACTCCTAGGAACAGGGGTCATTTCGTAGAAAAAGAGGTGCAGGGGCTCATTAGCATAACTCATTAGCATAACTTATGTGCATATGCCACGCCCCCTGACATCACCGGAAGTGTGTCAGAAGGCAACACCCACCACTCAGGCTCCACTGGACTGTTTTGGATTGCTAGCTATTGGGAGAGGGGGGGAACGTGCAGATCTGTCCTCGCAGAGGAGGGAGAGCTTGTACCTGAATAAAACTTGGTCTTAAAGGTGCCACTGGACTGTTTTGGAGCTCTGCAATTTACCTGGCTGCTTCTTGCTCTGACTGAGGGCTGCTGGGAGCAGGGGGTGGGGCTTGTTGCATGTGCTCGCCCCCTGGGCTCTTTACTGCCGGAGCTCTGCTCCTGTGCACTCCTGCAGGAAATGACCCCTGGGATTACAATTGATCTCCAGGTGACAGAGATCAGTTCTCCTGAAGACAATGGCCACTTTGGAAGGTGGACTCTATGGCGGACTCCGTGGCATTATACCCCATTGAAGTCTCTCCCTTCCCCCAAACGCCACCCTCCTCAGGCTCCACCCCCCCCAAATATCCTGGTATTTCCCAACCCAGACCTTGCAAGCTTTGTCACCCTCCCTCAATCTAACCTACCTACAGGGTTGTTGTGATGATAAAATGAAGGAGAGAGCCATATTCTGAGAAAAGGTTGAAGTAGCTGGGTATGTTTAGCCTGGAGAGGAGATGACTGAGAGAGGTGATACAATTACCATCTTCAAGTCCTTGAAGGGCTGTCGTCTATGGGATGGCGAGGAGTTGTTTTCTGTTGCCCCAGAAGGTCGGACCAGAAATCAAAGGAGGTTTCAGCTAAATATTAGGAAGACGTTCCTGACAGTCAAAGTGGTTCCCCAGTGGAACAGGCTTCCTCGGGAGGTGGTGGTGGGCTCTCCTTCTTCGGAGCTTTTTCAAACAGAGGCTAGATGGCCATCTGACAGCAAGGCTGATTCTGTGAACTTGGGCAGATCGTGAGAAGGGAGGGCAGGAAGGGTTGCCTCAGTGCTTACTTCTCGTGGCCCCTTCTTACACGCCCAGGGAAATGCTGATTGCCACTTTGGAGTCAGGAAGCAATTTTTCTCCAGGCTGTTTTGGCTGGTAGGGTTGCCAAGTCGACGTACCTTCAAAGCGGGGGGATTCCTTGCTCTGTCGGGAGTCTCCCCATGTGCAAGCTTTGCACGCGCACACCACGACGATGTCACCAGAAGTGACATCATCGCATCGCCCACGTTGGGGGGGGCACCATGACTCGAGGGAAAACCATAGAGTTTTCCATCGATTCACAGAGTGTCCCCACCACAACGTGGCCAGTGTGATGATGTCACCTCCGGGTGACATCATCACTCTGGGGATGCCCTCTGGCAGGGGGTGGAGTTCCCCCCGGGGCCCGATCCGCCGGCAGCGGGTAATGGGCCTCCCGGGTGGGAATTTACCTGACCCCAGCGGGGTCTTGGCAAGTCTATTGGCTGGAGATCCTGGAGATTTTTTGTCACCTTCTGGGCATGGAGCAGGGGTCACTAGGTGTGTGTGGGGGGAGAAGGTATTTGTGAGTTTCCTAGTTGGACTAGATGACCAACTCTGTGATTCCATGATTCTATCAGCTGCCATGCATCAATGGGCTGCATCACATGTTTATTAGGCCAGGAGATCGCTTCCCGTAGTGAAGGAGAGTGCTGTCTCTCCACCTTGGTAAAAGGTCTGTTAGTGGAAAACGCCGTCAAGGTGCAGCCAAGTTATGGTGAACTCATAGGGTTTTCAAGGCAAGAGACAAACGGAGGTGCTTTCCCATTGTCTGCCACTGCACAGCAACCCTGGACTTCCCTGCTGGCCTCCCATCTAACCAGGGCCAATCCTTCTTGGCTTCCAAGATTCAACAAGATTGGGCTTCCCCTCCCCAGTAGATCTCTTCCGGCATAATAATCGTGTGAAGCAATCCGCTTTGTCACTTTTGGTGAGAACTTCCAGTGAGAACTTGCGTTACTGCATTAATAAAAAAAATCCTTCTCTGCCCCTCCAGACCTGCAAGCCCTGTGTTGGGGGGTGGGGGGTTTCAGCATTTTCTACCCCATTCCCTTTCTATTTAATTTGCCTTGAACCCACAATGTCATGTGTGGATTTTATGTCTGTGTAGAGTTGCCAGGTTGACCTACCTGGCCAGCACAGGTCTCTTGGTATCCTTCTGGGAGACTGGAAATGATGTTGGGCATTTACAGGCCTACTTCCAGTCTCAGGCCTACTTCTGGTTGGGCGGGGGGGGGGCTCTGGTTTCTGGGCAAAACTCTATGGTAAATTCGGCTTCAAACCATAGAGTTTTGCCCCAAAACTAGAGCGTCAACCCCAACCAGAAGTAGGCTTGAAACCAGAAGTAGGCCTGAAAAGGTCAGTTGGGGGCGGGATTTTCCCCTCCCAGCCAGATGGCTGGCGGCGGGCAAGAGCCTGCAAAAGTGGAGGTTCTCCTGCTCTCACCGGGCAGCTGGCAACCCTGTGCCTGTGTGATGGAGGAGGTATGTGAACTTAGATCCACTCAAACAGGAGGACTGTTGTCAGCCATCCTGGGTACATTGAGAGTAGAGGTTAAGGATATTCCATGCGGAAGTTGCTCGACTTTAATGAGTAACTTTGGGAAAAGGTCACTCCAGGACACAACCTGAGTAGGTCTCCAAGGCTCTTCCACAACTGCTGCTGACAACACAGTGTTCTGGTGGAAGGGAAAACAATGCCTTCTATTCATTAAAGCCCAACAGGCTCAGCAGCATCTGAAGTTCGCTCCTGTTGCATGCGCATATATCTAGTTAAGGCTCTAATGACATTCCAAACACATTCAGTCACCCACACCAAACACAGGAATGTTTTCCTTTGCGGCTCAAAGGCAGGGAGCTGCATCTCGTTTGCAACACTGAAAATAACAACACGCATGCATGTCAGATGGCACTAAGACAGCCAGGAGCCTTGGAAATTAAAAAACACACACAAAGTTTTAATTATTTTTAGGATTTAAAGTTACACTCTTCTTAAAAACTGGGAAGGACAGCCGTGAAAGAGCTAGAAAAGATCCTTAAGTGTAAGGATGTATTGCTGATGACCAAGATCAAGATAACAGTGGGAGGGCTTCTAGTGTCCTGGCCCCACTGGTGGACCTCCTGAGGGCACCTGGTATTTTTCGCCACTGTGTGACAGAGTGTTGGACTGGATGGACCATTAGCCTGATCCAACATTGGCTTCTCTTATGTTCTTGTTCTTAGTTTAGGCCATAGTATTCCCCATTCCCCACCCAGGAGCTGAACTGCAGGCTGTGGAAGGTCAGTAGTTCAGCAGTTCGAGACCCGGGTGCCGCAAGACGGGGTGAGTTCCTGTCTCTAGTTCCAGCTCCTGCCAACCTAGCAGTTCGAAAGCAAGAAATTGCAAGTAGATAAATAGGGACCACTTCGGTGGGAAGGTAACAGCATTCTGTGTGCCTTGGTGTTTAGTCATGCCGGCCACATGACCACAGAAACGTCTTTGGACAGCGCTGGCTCTTCGGCTTTGAAACGGAGATGAGCACCGCAACCCTAGAGTCGGACTCGACTGGCTTTCGAGCAAGGGAACCTTTAACTTTACTATTCCCCATTACTATGTTAGGGTATGAAAGTTCAACAACGAAAATAGCTGACAGGAAGATTTCTTTGAAATGTGGTGTTGGAGGAGAGTTTTAGGGATATCATTGACCTCCAAAAAGACAAATAAGTAGACTCTTGGTCAAATGAAGTCTGAGCTCTCCCTAAGAGTTAAAATTACTAAAGTGAGGCTATTGTACTTTAGTCACATTACGAGAAGATGAGACTCACTAGAAAAGACAATAACACTAGGAAAAGTTGAAGGCAGGAGGAGGAGAAGAAGAAATTGGATTTATACCCTATCTTTGCAGCGAGATAGATGTGGTCTACAGGTCCTATTCCTCATACATCAAGATAAATAATCTGCCTGGGGAGATAGTAGTCAGATTCTTGAAGAGACATGTGAGAGATTCTATCTTGTAAGCAACTACTGGAACACCCTTGAGAATTGGGGACAACAACATCAGGATTTTAAAAGATATCACATTTGAGATAAGACAGAAGAGAAAGGAATATAAAGATCTTTTTCTACAAACAAATGGCATCAGTTACAGATGGTTAATTCCAAAAGTCATCATTTTCAAACTCCACGACAGAAAAAAGAAGATTGACTCTGTTTTTAAAGCGTGTGAGTTCCTGAGAGTACAGCTGGGGGAACCAGCAGAGGAAAAGGAGGAAGAAGAGGAGGGCAAATCCGATGGCGAGTTGGGCTTGGCGTCTTCTGATGAGGACTCTCCTTCTGAAAAGGGGCGGCCGCCCCCAAAAGCCCATATAAACTGAGGATTAGAAGAGATAAGAAAAAATAAGGCTGAAGGACTCTGATTTGTGCCTGAAAAACATATATTAACTATGGGATGCTCTGGGGGTTTCATTAAACAGATAGATTAATGGGTAAAAAGATAAAAGATTTAGCATAACCGACTATGTTCAAAGTAATACTAGCGATTAAGAATAACAACTATATAAGCTGTATGTTATGATCTCCTATTCTTGGGGTTTTAGTCATTTGTGGTTTGCTTTTCTTTCTCCCTAGTTGTAGTTTCCCCTCCCTAATCTTCGGTTATAGTTTGTAATATTTTGAAAAAATCAATAAAATACTCTGGGGTTTTTTTTTTTAAATTGGATTTATACCCCACCCTTCACTACCCAAAGGAGTCTCAGAGCAGCTTATAGTCTCCTTCCCCTCCCCACAACAAACACCCTGTGAGGTAGGTGGGGCTGAGAGAGCTCTTCTGAGAACTGCTTGTGAGAGAACAGCTCTGAAAGACCTTGTAACTGACCCAAGGTCACACCAGCAGCTACATGTGGAGGAGTGGGGAATTAAACCCGGTTCTCCCAGATGATTCTAACCACTACAGCAAAGAGGAAATCCCAAAATGAGATGAATTGACACTCAAGGAAACCACGACCTTCCACCTGCAAGACCGGAGCAAGGCTGTCAATGATAGCACATCTTGGAGGTCATCAATTCATAGGGTGTCTGTAAGTCGGAAGCAACATGATGGCACTTAACACACAAACACTTCTTACAGATGAAAAATAGAATAACATGGGAGCCAATCGCAACTGACTTATCGTAATCCTATCCACGGGGGCAGGGGTCATTTCCTGCAGGAGCACACAGGAGCGGAGCTCCGGCATTAAAGAGCCCAGGGGGTGGGTACATGCAACAAGCCCCACCCCCTGCTCCCAGCAGCCCTCAGTCAGAGCAAGAAGCAGCCAGGTAAGTTGCAGAGCCCCCTCCCCAGCCCCCAGGTCCAAAACAGTCCAGTGGCACCTTTAAGACCAGGTTTTATTCAGGTACAAGCTCTCCCTCCTCTGTGAGGGCAGATCTGCACATGTGTTCCCCCCCCCAATAGCTAGCAATCCAAAAGAGTCCAGTGGAGCCTGAGTGGTGGGTGTTGCCTTCTGACACACTTCCCGTGATGTCAGGGGGTGTGGCGTATGCACATAAGTTATGCTAATGAGTAATGCTAATGAGCTCCTGCACCTCTCTTTCTACAAAATGACCCCTGCATGGGGGTGTTCCAAGCAAGAGAAAAGCAGAGGTGATTTGCCATTGCTTTTCTTCACATGGCAACCCCAGTCTTCCTCGGTGGTCTCCCATTTAAGTACTGACCATAGCTGACTCTGCTTAGCTCCCTAGCTTTGACGAGCTCAGGCTCATCAAATAACACCTGGCAGAATGGATAACTGTGGGTGTGGTCAGACAGCATGTTTTCCGAGCTCTGACCACCCCTCTAATTTTATCTGGATGTTTGTGTTCCGGAGAGAAATGTTCAGACTTCTCCCCCGTTACCTGCTTCACCGTGCACTCACCCCGTGGGCGACCACCTACATTGTCCTGCCGGAGTCATGTGACTCTAGTTCCGGATGAGGAGAATGGCCCCCAAAATGCAGGCCGGACAAGGGACTGTTTTCAAAGCTGTTCAGCCCCCAGAAACAAGAGAAAGGGTAGAGTTCCTTGCCTTTCCCACTGGCAACCAACCCTGCTGGGGGCTCCAGATTCCAAAAAGGTACGGCGGAGCAAGAGTGCACAGTCATTGCTTTAAATCCCAGGGGCGTTTATGCGGTTATGAACGTATCGCTGAGTGGGAGGGGAGAAATGGTGCCAAAACAGAAGCGACAGTTCCCTTCCATAGCAGCTCGATTTCACGGGGAAAAGTCCAGACATCTGGAAGTATGCTGGGAATACGTAAACCTTAGACTCTCCCAGGTTCTGAAAAGAATGCACCCGGAGAGTGGTGAGTATGGGAGGCTGATGACTGGGGAAAAGGGACTTGGATTATTGATTTTAATGGATTATTATATTATGTTTTAATTGCGAATCTGCATTAATTGCAGACCTATATGTTGGTACCCATCCTGAGCCTACATTATGGGGAGGGCAGGATGTAAGTCTAATAAAATAAATAAATAAAATGTCTGAATGTGTACTTTAGATCCATGGGGCTTCAGCAATGATAACGGAGCAAATAGCATGTCTGGCCTCACCCTGTGAATGATATCTTTGTACCTTAATACTTAGTAGTCTAAACAGCCCAGACTAGCCTGAGCTCATCATTTGTTGCTGTTGAGTCGCACAGTCGAGTCCGACTCTTCGCGACCCCATGGACCAGATCACGCCAGGCCTTCCGGTCTTCCGCCATCCTCTGAAGTTTGCTCAACTTCATATTCGTTGCATCCATGACACTGTCTAACCATCTCATCCTTTGCCGTCCCCGACTCTTCTTTGACCTTCAGTCTTTCCCAGCATCAGGGTCTTCTCCAGTGAGGGCTCCCTTCTCATTGGGTGGCCAAAGTATCTGAGCTTCAGTTTCATTATCTGGCCTTCCAGGGAAGAGTCAGGGTTAATTTCTTTTAGGATTGACTGATTTGATCTTCTTGCGGTCCAAGGGACTCTCAAGAGTCTTCTCCAGCACCATAGTTCAAAAGAATCTATCCTTCGGCCCTTGGCCTTCCTTATAGTCCAACTCTCACAGCCATACATGAGCTCATCATAGCGGGGAAGTTAAGCAGGGTTGGCCATAGGTAGTGCTTGGATGGGAGACCACCAAGGAAGACCAGGCTCACTAAACTGAGGCGGGCAGCGGTCCTACCTTGAAAACACAATGAGGTGGAACTTGACGTTGGCTGTGACTTGTTGGCACAATTATTATTTTCTTAATGGTTGTCTGATGACAACCCTTGTCGGGGGTGTTGTTTCACAGATGCAAATTTGCCAGGGGAAATGACAGCTTCATGAGAAAAGGGGGGGCCCTCCTATTTTCCCCTAAATATTCCCAGGTGAGGGGTCTGGAGACCAAGTCCTAGGAGGAAAGGCTGAAGGAGCTGGGTATGTTTAGCCTGGAGAGGAGACAACGGAGAGGTGAGATGATCACCATCGTCAAGTCCTTGAAGGGCTGTCATATGGCTGCCTCAGAATGGCCGCCGAAGGAAGTAGAGCCAGCCACTTTAGTGGCTGCCTCAACTTACCTTCACTCATACAGTGAGGATCCTTGAGTTGTGCTGGCAGCGGCTGCCAAATTAGTGTGTGTGGGTTTTTTTTTAAAATGCACTGTCAATCAAATGTCCAATGGTCAGTCAGATACCTTGGTGGCCAAAAGCCCCACCTGATGCAACCTATTTTCTAAAACACTTGGTGGACACCAGGATTGGTGCCATGGTGCCCATGGGCACCCCATATGTACAGTTTGATATATAATGTGTATATACCATTGTGGCAGACTGTCAAGGGTTAACGCCTATCAGAGAGTCAGTTAAGGAATGGCAGTTGGAAACCGACAACTGAAGAAGAGACAGTTAAGCACTGACGGAGCACTAGGAAGGAGAGGACCAGAGAGGATTCCCATTCAAGCCAAAAAGGGAAATTGCATCTAGTTAAGAGAAGTTATCCCTGCCCAGTGAAAAGGGATATAGTTCTTAAAAGAGGAGTGCTCCCTGGTCTGTGTATATAGATGGATTCTGGGAACTTGGTTGTCTGTTCCTGCCTTCTAGATTTTAAGAGTTGGTGAAATTCAGAAACCAACGCTTGAGTGTTTAAGCAGCTTACACTCTCCTTCCCCTTCCCCTTCCCACAATAGACACCCTGTGAGGTAGGTGGGGCTGAGAGAGCTCTTTAGAGAACAGCTCTGAGAGAACTGTGACTGACCCAAAGTCACACCATCAGCTGCATATGGAAGAGTATGGAATCAAACCCAGTTCTCCCAGATTAGAGCATGCACTCCTAACCACTACACCACTAAAAAGGGGAAATCCTGTGTATGCAGGAGGGAAGACGGCGAGATCACTATAACAATATACATTCTTTTGCTTAAAATGGTCTGCCAAGATGCATCCAGGGACTCTCTTCTGTTCAGTTTTACCCCAATCAGCTTAAAGGCATTCCTCCCACAGAGTTGCAGGAGAACAGTAGTGTCCGTATGCGGTAGCATAACAACATTTGAGTCCAGTGGCACCTTTGAGACCAACAACATTTTGCATGCTATAAGCTTTCATGAGCCAGAGCTCATTTTTGTCAGATTTTCTTGGTCTCTAACAGGATACTGCGCTCGAAATTTGTTCTCTGACAGAGAACAGGAGGTTTTTTCCTCCCACTCACTGAAATCACCAAAGGAATTCATTGCTCTGTGTATCTCCTAGATTATTGGTGGCTACGTGGAATAAAGCTTTCTTGGTTAGCAGAGTTACCTCTTTAGAGACCTGCATCCTTGTACGGTCGCTTGTACTTGATGGGAAACTAGCAAAGCTTCTAACAGAGGCCTGCCTGAGGTGAGGCTTAGTTGCCATTCTGATACTTTCTTGTTGGTTGGCTGGTTGGTTTTACTATCGATACTGTGTACGTTATAATGTTTGGTTTGCACGTCATCTGGAGTGCCTACTGGCAAAAAGGGGAAAGACAAATAGAAGGAACAAGTGGGGACCCGCAAGAAACTTGCCAGGAGGGGGCATTCACCCACTTTGCTTCCTTCCCTCTCCCCCCATCTTCCCCTTTCTTTCTCTCCCCAAGCCAACCCCCCCTTCTTTTTCTTTCCAACTCTCCACCAAGCCATTCCCTCCTTCTTTGTCTTTCTCTCTCCCAAGCCAATCCCTCCTTCTTTGTCTTTCTCTCCCCCAGCCAATCCCCCCTTCTTTTTCTTTCCAGCCCTCCACCAAGCCAGTCCCTCCTTCTTTGTCTTTCTCTCCTCAAGCCAATCCCACCTTCTTTTTCTTTCCAATCTTCCACCAAGCCAATTCCTCCTTCTTTGTCTTTCTCTCTCCCAAGCCAATTCCTCTTCTTTGTCTCTCCCCCAAGCCAATACCCCCATATTTTCCTTTCTCCCTCCCCCAAGCCAACCCCCCTTCTTTTTCTTTCCAACCCTTCACCAAGCCAGGCCCTCCTTCTTTGTCTTTCTCTCTCCCAAGCCAATTCCTCTTCTTTGTCTCTCCTGCAAGCCAATACCCCAACTTTTCCTTTCTCCCTCCCCCCAAACCAACCCCCCTTCTTTTTCCCAACCCTCCACCAAGCCAAGCCCTCCTTCTTTGTCTTTCTCTCTCCCAAGCCAATTCCTCTTCTTTGACTTTGTTGAGGCAAGATATGTTCAGAAGTGGTTTGCTATTGCCTGCTTCTGCATAGCTACCTTGGACTTCCTTGGTGGACTCCCGTCCAAGTACTAACCAGGGCCCATGCGGCTTAGCTTCTGAGAACGTTGGTGGGTGATTTAGACTGTGCAAACATTTCAAAGGGAAGAGCTCCCCCTCTTCCTACTGCATCACAGTCCAAATCAAAGTTGAGGCCCCACACAGTTTCAATTTAAAGGGTAAAAAGTGGGGGCTCCATTAATGGATCTTCTAGTGTTATGTATAGCCCCCAGTTGGGATCCCCCACCCCCGGTTCCTGTTGCCCACTAACTCTCTGTGTGGCAGTGGGTAAACTAAAAAAAAAAAATCAGCATTCCATGTCGCACTACATCACTCCAATAAAAACACAGAAGTGAATTAAGATAGATCTAGGAATCCCCAGAAACTCTTTGATTTTACCATAGAGTTTCTGGCGATTCCTTGAATTACCCTATGTCACTTCCATTTCTTACTGGAAGTGCTGAAGAATGACTGACAGCGTGCCCACCCACAACCTTTCCACTGGTTTCCAGGCACTTCCACGCAACTCTTCACTGGGCCCCTAAGTGTAATCATAAACCGAATTACACCCTTCTGAATAGTTTGGAGTCGATGCAATTAGAAAGAGGGGTGTTTTTTTTTGGGGGGGGGGTGTTGCACCAGTTTGGTGTAGTGGTTAAGTGCAGCAGGCTCTAATCTAGAGAACCAGTTTTGATTCCCCACTCCTCCACATGAAACCAGCTGGGTGACCTTGGGTCAGTCACAGTTCTCTCAGAGCTCTCTCAGCCCCACCTACCTCACAGGGTGTCTGTTGTGGGGAGAGGAAGGGAAGGTGATGGTAAGTTGCTCTGAGACTCCAAGTGAAGGGCAGACTATAAATCAAACTACTCCCCTCCCCCCTCCTCCTCTCCTCCTCCTCCTCCTCCTCGCCATCAAGAACTACCCATGGAGCTCATGCAACACTTCACTGTCTCACAGGGATGTTGGAGTGATAGAATGCAGACAACTGTGTATTCCCTATGAGCTGCCTTGAGGATGGGTGGGACAGGGAGGGTTTTAGCCCTGTGGCTCAGATTTTTGGACTGGGACTCCTAATACCATGGGGTGTGGGAACATCTGAAAATTAATATTCGGCCTCAACTGAAACCCATGGATTCCCTGACACAATTTGCATTAGCTCACCGCAACCTGGGCCACAAGACAGCAAACACCAGAGACATCCACAGCAAAACAAACACTTTGCTATGTTAAAACGGAGGGGGGAAGGTGCTCCTCTCCTGTTCCCTGGTAATAAAATGCAAGGAAACGAGATCCATTTCCCATCTCGTTCGGAAAAGTAGATGCTGCCTCCGCTCTTAAATGAGCATTTAAATTGGAGTAACCCTGAAACCTGCTTTTCTACAGCAGAATAATGAGGAGCAGTGACTGAATGGCTATTCCTTTTTTTAAAAGAGCTTTTTTCTTTTTTAAAAAAAATCCTATATAAAAGAAACGGGGTGGGGGGGAGAAGCTCAGAGGTTCATATCAGCTAATCCACAGAAAACAATGATATAGTAGAACACCGTTTGGGCCCTTCAGGTGAAAACTGCTCTAAATAATTCTGTTCAGAGAAATGGCCAATTGACGTTCCGAGATAAGGAGAGCTGCAAGTCTACTCAGAATCCACTAAGATCCATTCTGTGGGGCTGACTCCCGGGAATGTGTTTTTAGGATCGTGCCCATATGGGGATGCATCATTGCTTCCCATGGATTGACTCATGGGAGTCTCTGAAACATACCAACCCAATCTATAGAGGCACGTTCATTTGTTTCCTTGGGGGATGTTTCTGCTTCCTCTCCAGGGATCAACTGAAGGCAGTTCCTGTTATAGAAGCAACCACATAATTGGTCCTGGAAAGTGTCATCAAGTCTCAGCCAAAATTAGTGGTGACCCCAGAGAGTTTTCAAGGCAAGAGATGAATCAGGGTGGTTTGCCAGTTTGGTGCAGTGGTTAAGCGTGCGGACTCTAAACTGGGAGAACCGGGTTTGATTCCCCACTCCTCCACTTGCACCTGCTGGATGACCTTGGGCAAGCCGTAGTTCTGACAAGAGCTGTTCTTGAAAAAAAGCCGTTTCAGTCAGAGCTCTCTCAGCCCCACCTACCTCACAGAGTGTGTGTTGTGGGGAGGGGAAGGAAAAGGAGCTTGTAAGACGCTCTGAGACTCCTTTGGGTAGTAAAGGGTGGGGTATAAATCTAATCTCGTCTTCTCTCAAGAGCAGTTTCTGTCAGAGCTCTCTCAGTCCCACCTACCTCACAGGGTGCCTGTTGTGGGGAGGGGACGGGAAAGGAGTTTGTAAGCCGCTTTGAGACTCCTTTGGGTAGTAAATGGCGGGGTATAAATCCAATCTCTTCTTCTCTCAAGAGCAGTTTCTATCAAGAGCTCTCTCAGCCCCACCTACCTCACAGGGTGTCTGTTGTGGGGAGGGGAAGGGAAAGGAGATTGTAAGCCACTCTGAGGAGGAGGAGGAGAGTGGATTTATACCCTGCCCTTCACCACCCAAAGAAGTCTCAGAGCAGTTTACAAGTCTCTCCCCCTCCCCACAGCAGGCACCCTGTGAGATAGTTGGGGCCGAGAGAGCTCTTTCAAGGACTGCTCCTGAGAGAACAGCTCTGAAAGAACTTGTAACTGACCCAAGGTCACATCGGCAGCTGCATGTGGAACAGTTCTCCCCAGTTCTCCCAGATTAGAGTCCACACTCCTAACCACTACACCAAACTGGCTCAGTCCATCTCAGTTTGGAGCTTCCTCTCTCCCTGCTGTCTTCAACTGTTCCTAGCGTTATTGTCTTTTCCAGTGAGTCACCTCTTCTTATAATGTGACCAAAGTACGATAGCTTCACTTCAGTCATTTTCGCCTCTAGGGAGAGTTCAGGCTTGAGTTGATCAAGAATCTACCGATTTGTCTTTTTGGAGGTCCACGGTATCCATAAAATTCTCCTCCAACACCACATTTCAAAGGAATCCACTTTCGTCCTGCCGACTTCCGTCAGTGTCCAACTTTCACATCCATATATAGTAATGGGGAATACTTGCTCTTGGTCACCGGCAACACATCCTTACCCTTAAGGATCTTTTCTCACTCCCTTGTGGCTTCCCGCTCCAGTCTCAGCCTTCTTCTGATTTCTTGGGTGGTACTTAGCACCAAAATAATAATAATAATAATAATAATAACAACAACAACAACAACAAGAATAATAATAATGATAACAATAATGATGATGATGATAATGATGATGATGATGATGATGATGATGATGATGATGATGATAATAATAATAATAATAATAATAATAATAATAATAATAATAATAATGGCTCTTTTTGTAGTAGGAACTCCCCTCTGCATATTAGGCGACACACCCCTAATGTAGCCAATCCTCCAAGAGCTTACAGAGCTCTTCTTACAGGGACTACTGTAAGCTCTTGGAGGATTGGCTACATTAGGGGCGTGTTGCCTAATATGCAAAGGAGTTCCTGCTACAAAAAGAGCCCTGAATCACATCTGTCAGATCTTTAGAACCCTCTCCTAATGGTTTCATGCTCTCCAACCAAAAAAAATAGAGTAAATATCAGCTGCCTGGCTGGAACCAGGCAAAAACGAGATTTGGCTTTCTCGGCATCCAGTTCAAATTCACTAGAGGAATCTTCCCAGCTTTCTGCACCGTGTGACAAGCATGATCAAACTTTCCAAAACCAAGGGAGAGAAAAATCTTTAGAAACATCTGCGCTCTGCCGCATAAGAGGAAGAGCTCCTTGGAACACAACAGGAAGCCCGTCAGCTGCTCTTGAATGCGAAGGATTGATTTCTGATCCGGACAGCTGAGCTGGGAATTGTATCTGTGATAATAACGGGATCGGTCTGGGGGGAAGCTATTTTTAAAAGACACGCCTGCGGGCCAGAGGGTAAACCCTCAAGGGGATAAATAATCCACACAGCCTTCTTTAGTTTACGTTCTCAGCTCCATCATAGCCAGCTACTGTTGAGCTGTGAGAATGACAGGAGTACTCCGTCCATGAATGTTAGCTGCATAATGTGTCTTTTGTAGGACCGGCAAAAAAAAAGCATCCATACAACTATTAAGAAAGCTGTCCCCCTTTTTGGAAGACTTCATGCAAGGAGAAGTGGTCTTTTTGTTCTGGAAACTCCCGTTGGGGCTTGACTTTTAAAACACTGATGCAAAATGGTCTGGTAGTTATCAATCTGTATGTACTGAATGTTATTGCTTATTGAATGTAATGAATATTTATACCTGACTAGGATGAAATAATGATACACTATGCACTTTACTGAATGATGAGTATAAATAGAACACATTAGTTTGTTATAAGGTTTTTGCAGTGTATATTTATTTGTTGTTAGATTGTCCTAACACTGCAGCTTGGGTTGCTTCAGCTACTGTTGACTGGCAGAGAGTGTGGATACAAGGATGGGTTCCTGTAGCAAAGACGAAGGAAACTAGCAGAGGGAGAAACAGGAAGGAGGATGCAGATTGGATGGCCTTTGGGTTTCAGGGTCCATGGAGTTGCTGGCTAGGGCTGTGCCAAATATTCTGCAACTCTAGGAACATAAAAAGATGATCCATCTAGTCCAGCATCCTAAGAACATAAGAAGAGCCCTGGTGGATCAGACCAGTGGCCCATCTCATCCAGTATCCTAAGAACATAAGAAGAGCCCTGCTGGATTAGCCTGGTAGTCCATCTTATCCAGTATCCTAAGAACATAAGAAGGGCCCTGCTGGATCAGACCAGCAGTCCATCTAGTCCAGCACCCTAAGAACATAAGAAGAGCCCTGCTGGATCATGCCAGTGGTCCATCTAGTCCAGCATCCTAAGAACATAAGAAGAGCCCTGCTGGATCAGAACAGTGGTCCATGTAGTCCAGCATCCTAGGAACATAAGAAGAGCCCTGCTGGATCAGACCAGTGGTCCATCTAGTCCAGCATCCTAGGAACATAAGAAGAGCCCTGCTGGATCAGACCAGTGGTCCATCTAGTCCAGCATCCCTATAACATAAGAAGAGCCTTGCTGGATCAGACCAGCAGTCCATCTAGTCCAGCACTCTAAGAACATAAGAAGAGCACCGCTGGATCATGCCAGTGGTCCATCTAGTCCATCATCCTAAGAACATAAGAAGAGCCCTGCTGGATCAGACCAGTGGTCCATCTAGTCCAGCATCCTAAGAACATAAGAAGGATCCTGCTGGATCATTCCAATGGTCCATCTAGTCCAGCATCCTGTCTCACACAGTGGTCAACCAGTTCTTCTGGAGGTTCAACAAACAAGGCATAGAGGTCAAGGTCTGCCCCTGATGTTGCCTCCTGACACTGGGATTCAGAGGTTGACTGCCTCTGAATGTGGAGGTTCCCTTCAGTCACCATGCCTAGTAGCCACTGATAGACCTCTCCTTCATGAACTTTTAATGGAGGGAGGGCAAAAACAGTGGCAGGCAGACTTTCTTCTCCGAACATATTGAATATACCCATATGTGGGGGCATCCTGGTGGATCTTTTAAAATACATTTAAAAGCAATCTGCCAGGTCAATCCATAGAATGAGATCTCTCTGTGAATTCCATATCCATGTCCAGCTTGGTTCTTCCAACAGGATAAGCTGCATAAGAAATGGAGCTCATGGTGTGACTTGGATGACTGGTAGAAAAGTCTTGGTGTAGATGGGGTGTCAAACATCAGGCCCGGGGGCCGAAACTGGCCCGTCCAGGGCTCTTATGTGGCCTGCAAGCAACTGGTGCCAAAGAGGGAGTGCTGGGGGGACTTGGTGGAGCCACTCCATTGTGGCTTCAGCACGGCAGAACAATCTCTTTTGCAGCAGTCAAGCATCGTGGGAGAAGCATCTGCCCAGCGCTACATTGCTGCCTCTCCAGTCTGCCTATGTGGGATTTCCCCTGCACCCCCCTCCCAGCCCATGTGGTCTTGCAGTGAGGACACAGCAGTGAGGATACACCAGCTGCTCTCCTTTATACAGTTTCTCTCCCCAGTACCTGACATTATGTTTTATGGCACACATGGCCTGGCCCGACAAAGTGACTTTTATGTCACATCCAGCCCTTGTAACAAATGAGTTCGACACCTCTGTTCTAAGTCTTCAATATATTATATAAAATACTGTGAAGACTTGGAATATATGTATATGTATAAAATTCCATCATTCCTCCCCCCGAAGGTATGGTTTCAATCTCCCACCTCCACTGCTTACCACCATTGGAGTCTTTGGGGGCGCCAAGGTTTTGGGGCAGTGGTTGTGCACAGACTCTAATCTGGGAGAACTGGGTTTGATTCCCCACTCCTCCACTTGCACCTGCTGGATGACCTTGGACAAGCCATAGTTCTGGCACGGCTGTTCTTGAAAAAGAGAAGTTTCTGTCAGAGCTCTCTCAGCCCCACCTACCTCACAGGGTGTCTGTTGTGGGGTGGGGAAGGGAAAGGAGTTTGTAAGCCGCTTTTAGACTCCTTTGGATATAAGGACGGGATATAAATCCAATATCTTCTTCTTCTTCTCCTCCTTCAAGGTGTGTGCCCAACAGTAAGCAGTGATGGTGGGTATATAAAGGAGGTGAGAATAGGACTCCCATCTAGCGGTGGCATGAACTCTAGCCGATTTGTTGTTCAGTCGCACAGTCGAGTCCGACTCTTCATGACCCCTTGGACCACATCACACCAGGCCCTCCCGCCTTCCGTTGTGCTCCAGAGTTTGCTTAATTTCATGTTCGTTGCCTCGATAATACTGTCTAACCATCTCATCCTTTGCCGTCCCCTTCTTCTTTGACCTTTCAATCTTCTTTGACCTTCAGTCTAGCCACACAATATCATGCTACATACAAGGAATGGCTTGACAAAGAGGATCAGCAAGTATTTGAGCATCCCTAGGAGGAAACAACCACTCTCCATCCCCTCCTGCATCGTCTAAATATTCAACGGATATTTGATATTCCGTACTTACATTTGCAAAGGGAATGACTGGCCGGGGGTGGGGGGCAGGGAAGCAGTTTCATTAAGGACAATGCTGCTGCCAATGTGTTTCAAGTGTACAGCTCTTCACCGGGGTAGCAGTGTACCGGTCATCTCCAATTTTGCAATATTTAATGCTCTCTGACAGCTGGCATACAACAGCAGTCAGTATTTGACCGAATTGGATTTTCGGAGCTGTCAATCGCCAAGATGCTTAGCATGCAGCAGCAGTGAGCATTTGACAGCTGGCTTTCAGAGTGAACAATTGGGAGGGGTTTTTTTTGGGGGGTCGTTACGATATACTGAGTAATGGTAATCAATGCCATTCCATCATCTGAACCACAAAAGTGGCCAAAGGTCAAATTGGGATGTCAGATCATTATTCCAGAATCCAGAGGGCAGATTTTGAACTTCAGTTTTGAATCTCACACTTTGGCCAATTTCGAAATGTTGCAAGCGCAAACGACTAGAATTGCTCAAACATTCTCGAAGGCAACTTGATTTTAAGAACATATGAGAAGCCAATGTTGGATCAGGCCAATGGCCCATCCAGTCCAACACTCTGTCACACAGTGCCCAAAAATACCAGGTGCTGTCAGGAGGTCCACCGGGGTGGCCAGGACTCTAGAAGCCCTCCCACTGTTGCCCGCCCAGGCACCAAGAATACAGAGTATCCGTTGCCCCAGCCTGAGAGTTCCTATCTATACCTTGTGGCCAATAGCCACTGATGGACCTCTGTTCCATATGTTTATCCAATTCCCTCTTGAAGCCGTCCATGCTTGTAGCCGCCACCACATCCTGTGTCATTGAATTCCATGCGTTAATCACTCTTTGGGTGAAGAAGTACATCCTTTTATCCGTTCTAACCTGACTGCTTAGCAATTTAATTGAGTGCCCACGAGTTCTTGCCCACGGTTTCCTTTGGCAATCCTTCATGGGAATAAGTGTGTGTGCGCGCACATGTGTGAGTACTGTCAAATCACTTTCTACTTATGGTGACTCTATGGATTAACATGCTTCGAAATGTCCTATCATTACCAAAATGTCCTGTCATTAACAGCCATGCTCAGGTCTTGCAGATGAAAAGCCGTGGCTTCCTTGATGGAACCCATCCATCTCATGTTGGATCTTCCTGTACATACAATACAAGAACTCGTGGACACTCAATGAAATTGCTGGGCAGTTGGGGTAGAACAGATAAAAGGAAGTACTTCTTCACCCAAAGTGTGATTAACACATGGAATCCACTGCCACAGGAGGTGGTGGCAGCTACAAGCATGGACAGCTTCAAGAGGAAATTAGATAAATATATGGAGCAGAGGTCCATCAGTGGCTATTAACCACAGGGTATGGATAGGGACTCTCGGTCTGGGGCAGGTGATGCACTGTATTCTTGGTGCTTGGGGGGTGGATAACAGTAGGATGGTTTCTAGTGTCCTGGCCCCACTGGTGGACCTCCTGATGGCACCTGATATTTTTGGCCACTGTGTGACAGAGTGTTGGATTGGATGGGCCATTGGCCTGATCCAACATTGGCTTCTCTTATGTTCTTATAGATGGAACTCTCAGTCTGGGGCAAGTGATGCTCTGTCTTCTTGGTGCTTGGGAGGGTCAACAGTGGGAGGGCTTCTAATGTCCTGGCCCCACTGGTAGACCTCTTGCTGGCACCTGGTATTTCTGGCCACTGTGTGATACAGAGTGTTGCACTAGATGGGCTATTGGCCTGATCCAACATTGAGTTCTCTTATGTTCTTATGTTCTCATATACACGGCTTCCTGTATGAACTGGGAAAGGAGAGATGAGCAAATGTACTTTATTGAACTTCTGGAGTCATTTGGCTTGTTTGTCAATGGTTTGCTGCTTTTCTCATTTGGGATTGTGCATTCATCGGTATTGTTTTCTAGCGTTGTACAGGTTTTGTATGTATTTATACAAACCGTAGATGTCATCATCCTGATTTAGTGACATAAAAATGGACAACTGGGGGGGGGGGAAGGGGCAAGGGAAAAAAATATGGCATTAAAGAACCATAACTTAGAGCCATGCAAGGGAGAAGCAAAAATCAAAATGAGGATTCTTGGGTCTCAATGTAAGGAGGATTCTCGAAATGGGGATTCTCAGGTCTCAATGTAAGGCAGGCTGAAGAAAGACTGAGGGAAACCAGAACAGACACCTTCAAGGAATGCAAAAACACCAGTACAAGAAGGGATATTAAAAAATAGGGTGCACTGTAAGCTGCAAATGGAAAAGAACCACCTGAACCCACAATATGATAAAGAACATGTTAACAAGCATACAACTGTAAACACTGTTTTATATATACCAGTAATAAACATACAAATGCACGGGGAAAATGTAGAAAAACAGTTGAAAGCATAAAGATACAGAAGAGTTCACAAAAACACATAATTGTGAATATATTGGTATCATCTGGAAACTTGGCTACTACGCTGTTCCCCCTCCCCCCCCATTCCAAATCATTTCTGAGCCAATTAAATAGCGTCGGTTCCAATAACAATCCTTGTGTGACTTCACTTCTCGCTTCCGTCTGTTGCGAGAGCTATCCAATTATTTGTACTCTCTGCTTCCTGTCATTTCGACAGCTTCTACATCCAGAAAAGGACACTGTCCTCTTATCCTATGACTGCTAAGCTTACTCTGTTTCAGCTAGGTAGCTCTGCTGGTCAGCATGTAGAAGAGCTGGATTCGAGTCCAGTACCACCTTGGAGGCCAACGGTTTCAGCTTTCAAGAGTCAAAGCTGCCCTTTGTCAGAGACAAATAGATGTGGCTAGACTGAAGTCTGCTAGCACTTTAGAGACCAAGAAGATTTTGGGGGTATGAGCTTAGCTCCCTTCATCAGATACTCTGGAAAACACATGTCTAGGGATGGGCACAGAACCAGAAAAATATGGTTCTGTTCATGGCATGGCCTGTTTGCAAACCCCGGTCTGTCACAAGATTTTAGCCACCTCAAGCACTGGTTTGGTTTGTAGAATCCCCTGGCAGCATGCTACAGGCACCAAACTCGCAGATCTCCAAGTGAATCTCTTCTACCTTCTCTCCAAGTTTTGTGAGGATTGAATTTATGGGGTCTGAGTTATGCCCCCCCCCCCCAAAAAAAGGTGCCCTGTCTGTCATTTCCAAAGAAAGCACCTTTGGGGGGGTGTTTGACTCAGACCTCATAAATCCAATCCTTACCAGACTTGGAGGGCTGGTAGAGGAAAGTCAGATCCCCTGTGAGTTTGGTGTCTCTAGCTTGCACACAATCCATTCTATACACTCCTGAATCTGCACATGTCAAAATGGCCTCTCTGGTCATTTTGACAGGTGCAGGTTCAGGAGGTTCAGGAGGTTCAGGAGTGTATCAGACAGATCTTGTACAAGCTAGAGACATCAAACTTGGAGGCCATGTAAAGGAGCATCCAGCGGAGGTCCACTGTAAGTTTGGTGTCTGTAGCTTGCACAGGATCCATTTTATACACTCCTCAACCTCGTGAACCTGTGCTTGTCAAAATGACTTTCTACGGTCATTCTGATAGGCTCAGTTTCAGGAGGTTCAGAAGTATATAGAATGTACCCTGTGCAAGCTAGAGACATCGAAGTCACAGGGGCGCTCCCCTGGATGCTACTTTACATGCCCTCTGAGTTGTTGCTTTGAAGTTATGCCAACATTTTGATTGAGCACAAACTGTCTGTCTGGAAATGTTTCCACTCATGAACCCGTATAAACCTCCATGAACAGCTTGAAAGTTCATGGGAAGTTCATGCCTCACAAACGTTGAACAGGACAAAAATAGTCACAAACTTTAGTTCATGAGCCAATTCATGCATATCCCTACTCGTGTCCTGAAAATCTTGTTCATCTTTAAGGCTCTATTGGACTCAGCTCTAGCTGTTCTATTGCTGAGCAACACAGCTACCTGTGAAAACTAAGTAGGAATCAAGATCCCTGAGCCTACTGGTATCTGATGAAGAGAGTTTTGAACCTTGTTAAGCTTATACTCTGGAAATTGCATTCATCTTTAAGGTGCTACTGGACTCAAATCAAAACGTACTCAGGGATCTTTGGTGAGGTACCATCCTCTGCTAGTCATCTTTAAGATAGTGTTAAGGTACCAAGGAGACTGGGGCAGGTCTTTTCTGAAGGTAGACAAGTTCAGGTGGCATGAACAGCAAAGCTCTAGTGCTGCTAGTACCAAGTTCTGGGGTTAAATAGTTGTCACTCCAGTCCCCAAAGAACAGGGATGATTTTTTTTAAAAAAATCCCTACTGGCATCATTTCAGTGTCACAAGTTCCCAGCACCCATCTGTCATCATTAACTTATGATTTCCATGCATACTCATGAAAGTGCTCATGGGGAGGGATTGTGACTCAGTGGCTGAGTCTCTTCTTGGCATGCAGAAGGTGCCAGGCTCAATCCCCAGTATCTCCAGTGAAAAGGACCAGGAAGTAGGTGATATGAAAGACCTCGACCTAAGACCTGGAGAGCTGCTGCTGGTCTGAGTGGACAGTACTGACCTTGTTGGAGTGATAGTCTGAGCCAGTTTGGTATAGTGGTTAAGTGTGCCGACTCTAATCTGGGAGAACCGGGTTTGATTCCCCACTCCTTCACTTGGAGCTGCTGGATGACCTTGGGCAAGCCATAGTTCTGACAAGAGCTGTCCTTGAAAGGACAGTCCTCAAAAAAGCTCTCTCAGCCCCACCCACCTCACAGGGTGGCTGTTCTGGGGAGGGTAAGGGAAAGGAGTTTGTAAGCCGCTCTGAGACTCTGAGTGAAGGGCAGGGTATAATCCAATCTCCTCCTCCTCCTCCTCCTCCTCCTCCTCCTCCTCCT
>NW_015165962.1:34592-38935 GCF_001447785.1 Gekko japonicus
CCCAGTATCTCTGATCCTCCAGATTTCCCAGTTAAGGGAAACTGCTGTTCAAACAAATTACAAAGATGATCGGACTCCATCGGTGACAAGAGAAAGAAATTTTACTTAGAAAACCAGAAGCACATCTTACATGACATACTCATGTGGGAACATTTGACTTATTGTGAATAGATTAAGTTCAAAAAAGGTTCACTTGCTACAACTCCAAGCCCAGGTAAGAGAGAAGAAGAGAGGTCCTATATAAGATGAAAACAGACGGCAACCAATAGCCAAAGGGGCTCAACCGTGAACTGGAGAGTGGGTGGGGCCAATAGCCAAGTGTACCCCAGCGAGACAGAATTCTCTTAACCCTTTCCCTCCCAGATCCTCTTGCTCGCACAGTTCCAACATCCAATGGATTCAGCAGCTCAAACTCTAAATGTGTTTATTTCTATCCAACTCTTCCTGTGCTCAACACTGCTTAAAGCCCCAGAGAAAGGACAATAAAATAAAACTACAATATTATTAAATTCATTTACGCAGAATAAAAACGTAACGTAATTACTGGAGAATGTATGAGGCCGTCAGAAAAGTCATTCTAGGGAGAAATCCCACCGGCCCGACAGAAGAAGTATGTTTTATAGATCTTCCAATATGCAAGCAGGAAGAAAGTGTGACTTTTTTTTCAGATCTGTAAGGCAGGGGAGGGCAGGATCTGGGTTCCCTGGCGGCCTTGCAGACTTTTGCAATCTAAGTTTACAGTGCAATGCTAAGCGGAGTCACACCCTGTTACCCAAATCAGCATACACATGAAGGAGGAGGAGGAGGAGGTGGAGGAGATTGGATTTATACCCCACCACTCAGAGCAGCTTAAATTTTCCTTCTCTCCCTCTCCTCACAACAGACACCCTGCGAGGTAGGTGGGGCTGAGACAGCTCTTTTGAGAACTGCTCTTGAGAGAACAGCTCTGAGGGAACTGTGACTGACCCAAGCTCACCTGGCTGGCTGCATGTGGAGGAGTGGGGAACCAAACCCAATTCTCCCAGATTAGAGTCTGTGGTCCTAACCACTACACCAAACTGGCTGTAGTGTAACGTGTAACCAAGGGTCATTTCGTAGAAAAAGAGGTGCAGGAGCTCATTAGCATAACTCATTAGCATAACTTATTTGCATAGGCCACACCACCTGACATCACCGGAAGTGTGTCAGAAGGCCACACCCACCGCTCAGGCTCCACTGGACTGTTTTGGATTGCTAGCTATTGGGGGGGGGGGAACGTGCAGATCTGCCCTCGCAGAGGAGGGAGAGCTTGTACCTGAATAAAACTTGGTCTTAAAGGTGCCACTGGACTGTTTTGGGCCAGGGGGCTAGAGGGGCTCTGCAGCTTACCTGGCTGCTTCTTGCTCTGACTGAGGGCTGCTGGGAGCAGGGCGTGGGGCTTGTTGCATGTGCCCGCCCCCTGGGCTCTTTACTGCCGGAGCTCCGCTCCTGTGTGTTCCTGCAGGAAATGACCCCTGCGTGTAACATTCAAAGGCGTCCCCTCACCAGCACAGAGCTAACAGGTCCAGATTCAGACCAATACGTGAAAGAACAAAGGGGGAATAAGCTTTCTTAAGCAGAAGAGGTTTTGATTTAAGTAACAGAAAAGAAACCAAAGTAAGTCAAGCAGGTTCTCCGGGTAAAATGAATATTTACGGACAGGGGAAATTGTATTAGTAACACAATCCGAAGCCTCTCCCCATATAATCTCTCGGCCTATAAGGAAAACTAAAGGGGGGGGGGAACAGGACAGGGGACGGGTTCCTCTGTGGCAATGAAGCAGATGAGGTTAAATTGCTCAGGCGGTGGGAGAAAGTGCAGCAAAGCGGGTCCGTGGAATGAGAGATGAAGCAGAAGGCCAATCATGGAGTTGGGGCAACTGGATGCGTCCTGACTGGCTACAAAACTTGGGGGTAGTGTTCCCTCTACGCTGAGTTAGTGTGAGCTAGCTCACAGCTTTTTAGCCTCCGATTCACACATTAGCTCAGGAAGGATGGCTCCTGAGCAAACTGATTTATGCAGCAGCCAAATGGCTCGCTCACAACTTTAATGCCAGTAACTCACAAAGTAGCCTTTTTGCTCACAAGACTCCACAGCTTAGAGGGAGCACTGCTTGGGGGACTGAGGAGTAGCCCTTTGCACCCTTTTTGCCAAGAATGAGGAGGGGAAGGGATGAACGCAGGCATAACAACTATTCCATCTTTTCCAGAGAGGAATCAGTTTGAAAAGAAAATATTTGTTTACCTGGAGGATGGGAGTTTTCTCCTTTGGCACTGAAAGTATCAAAATTGTTCCCTCAGGGGAATTTGGAAGTTAAAAAAGTCTGGGTGCTTTCCATGATTATGGAAGATTTTAATAATAATAATAATAATAATAATAATAATAATTCAATTTATTGATCGCTCAATCCTGCAGAGCTTGCTGGCTCTGAGCGATTTACAGTTACTCATTTTTCACGAGGGACTAACAATGCTTTGTGGGGTAAGGGAGGACAACATATATACATCTTAAATTACACACATTCACAGCCAACGAGGGTTTCGTTCAGATGCAGATGAGACGTGATTCGGAACGTCAGCTTTTCTCCAGACTCCTTGAGTTGTAGCGCCACACTGCCATCGCCTGGCCGGACGGCCCATTACAGGATTTCTTCATACCGAGGAGATCTCTCTAGGCTTTCCATCATGCGAGCTGGACTTCCGTTCGCCGGCTAACACCGCTCCACCTCGCGGGGGGGGGGGTTCAGTGTGCCCACCCTCTCTAAGGAGCGGTACCCATTTTATCTACTCGCCGCAGCTTTCGAACCGCTGGGTAGACGGCGAGCTGGGGACAAGGTTGGCAGCTCACACCAGTGCGGGGCTAGAACTGACAACAAGCCTGTTCAGCTCAGATGTTACTATTATAACCAGAGGATGAATCCTCTGTGCCATGTGGAAGAACTTGCTGGAACTGGTCCATTGCTTATTGGTTTCAAGATCTGGGTCTTTAGTTAGGAGTAGGGTTGCCAAGTCTTATCTCCGATCCCTTGGGGAGCTCCCAGGTTCTTGTTGGGATCTTCTGCTGCATGCTCAAAGGACTCAGACGTGACACCATTGTGTTGCCAACATCGGGTGTGTGTATGACACTCTAGTTTTTGGGCAAAACTCTATGGGGTTTTGTCCTCAAAACCATAGAGTTTGCCCAAAGACTAGAGCTTCACCTCCCCAATGTTGGTAGTGTGATGACATCACTTCCAGATGCTGTGACTTCACTTCTGGGTGATCACTCAGAAGTGACATCCCAGTCCCCATGACTCTCTAGGAACTTCCCCAAATTCTATAGTAAAAACCATAGAAATTAAGGGAAATAAGTGTCATGGATGCTGTGATATAGTTTCCCTGCCCAGTTTTTCTCCCAATGCTCAATTGAATGAAAGCGGACGTTTGCCCACCATGGGTAGACATCTCGTAAGCCTAGTCTGAACATTTATGAACATATGACATTGCCTTATAAAGATTCAGCCCATTGGTTCATCTAGTTCACTGTTATCGTCTCTAACTGGCAGTGGTCCTCAGGGGTATCAAGGTCTTTCCCAGAACTTAGTACCTGAAATCATTTTCACTGGGGATGCTGAGGACAGAAACTTGGGCCTTTCCTGCGTGCTTTGCAATGCACCCAAGGTTTCTCCTCCATGAAGCTGGTTTCCAATGGATTTTAAAAGGGGGGCACTAAAAGTGGATTTGGGCTGGAGTGTTCAAACACCTGTCGATTTGGCTCACATCCTGTTTTCCAGTTGTGAACAGGGAACTGCCTGAAACTCGCAGCAAGATAATTGCTGCGAGTTCCAGGCAGTGAACCCCAAGGTAAGAGCCAAGGGCCAACAGCCCTTTACTTCTTTTCCTTTGGTTCATACTAGGGATGGACATGAACTGGGAAAATGGTTTGTGGTGGTTCATAGTTCATTTGATTACCCAAACCATGAACTTTCATGAACCTCTTCTGTTTCCCGAACCAGTTCATGGTTCATTTGGTTTGTAAATTCGGGAGGTGATAGAACAGCCCCCTTGAGATGCCATCTCACATGGAGTCTTCAGAAGGCTCTCTTCCACCTACCCTCCAAGTTGGGCAAATATTGGATTTGGGATGTCTGAGTTATAGCCCCACAAAGCAGGTGCCCCAGGAAAACTCATCTCTAGCCCCCCCTTAAATCAGCCACACAGCAAGCAATTATTCTCATCTAGCCCTCACATGACAACTAACTCCTCTCTCTTCCTGCTGCAAAGTGAAAGCAGCTGAGTCCCGGTGTGATATATATACACACACACACACACACACACACACACACA
>NW_015165962.1:39248-42997 GCF_001447785.1 Gekko japonicus
GGCCTTATGACACACTTCCAGTGATGTCAGGGGGTGTGGCATATGCTAATGAGTTATGCTAATGAGTTCCCCTAGCTCTTTTTCTACGAAATGACCCCTGTGTGTGTGTGTATGTGTGTGTGTGTGTGTGTATATATATATATATATATATACACACACACACACACACACACAATCTTCTCCCATAGAGCAGAATGGGAGCCCCATGGTTGGCTCCAACTGCTATGGGTTTTTTTAGGGCTCTCCACAAGTCCACCCCCAGCATTGCCTAGGAATTGATTGAGGAATCAGTGCCAGGCTGTCTGGTGAACAAACTGCTCTAATGATCCAAAAGAACCTTCATTTTTGGATTTGGGAATGATGCAACCGAACGAACCGGTTCGAAACGAACCACGAACCAGGCGGTTCGTGCTCAAACTGCGCTTATTTTCTCGGTCCATGCCCGTCCCTAGTTCATACCCATGGGCTTGCTTCTTTGGCCCTACTCAGGTTAAAAAAGGTAAAGGTTCCTTTGTTCGAAAGCCAGTCGAATCCGACTCTAGGGTTGCGGTGCTCATCTCCGTTTCAAAGCCGAAGAGCCAGCACTGTCCGAAGATGTTTCTGTGGTCATGCGGCCGGCATGACTAAACACCATGGTGCACGGAACACTGTTACCTTCCCACCGAAGTGGTACCTATTTATCTACTTGTAATCTCTTGCTTTCGAACTGCTAGGTTGGCAGGAGCTAGAACTAGAGATGGGAGCTCACTCCATCATGCGGCACACTCGGGTCTCGAACTGCTGAACTACCGACCTTCCACAGCCTGCAGTTCAGCGTCTTAACCACTTGAGCCACCGCAGTCCCTCAGGTTAAACCCCTGCAAAAAGAGGAGAGAAAAAGTCAGCCTTGGTGGACTCCCACTAGTCTGTCACACATGCTCTCATGCCACTAAAATTCACATACACCGCACAGAGATGGTATGCATTAAAAAAGAGAGAGTAATAATCTGAAGTATTTATTGGACAAGGAATAGGCCAATTGCATGCCATAAAACTGGGCTTCCCCTGAACTAAAAAAAAAAATATTTACTGCACAATTGGAAGAGGTGTACTTTTGAAGAAGGCCTGTGTTGGCTGGGTGCTAGAAGTGTTAATCTCTTACATTCTCTCCCCCTGATAAGATGTCAGCGCCATTGTAAAAGGAAGAAGAACATTGTTGAGGGGGGGAAAAACCACACTCCTACAAACAAAAGGTCAACCCCTGATTCATCTCCTCAGCTCATTAGGAGTAGAAGAGTGTTCCTGCCCATTGTGTGATGGAGAACAAATTGCTCATTAATCTCAAACATGGCCATCCGCAAGGGTCAGTGTATTCAAGAGTCATGATGTATGACATGATAAACAACCCCATCTCCAAAGAGGTGACATTACATTGTGAAGACCTCTTGTTCACTGGAACACCCCCCTGCTATACAGCAACTGGGCACGGTGACACCAGAATGAAACAGATGTGTGGAGTCCTAAGATCTGTCCTTAAGTGGTATTACTCATGAGTATTGTAAGACTTTTTTTTTTTTTTAAGGGAGGATGCTTGCCTCATATGAATTTTCTCCCTGGACTGTGGAATTCTGAATAGTCTCATCTTCTTCCTAGAATCTATACATTAAGGGTGCTCTCATGTCCCACAGTTTCCCCTCATATTTTATACAAAAGGCCACATTGGGCATTCACGGTGTGCCATGAGTTTCCGTTTGTTCCTACATTACCACATGTGCAGATGCATAGAATCTAAAATAGTATAGATAAAAGGAAGTACTTCTTCACCCAAAGAGCGATTAACACATGGAATTCACTACCGCAGGAAGTGGTGGCAGCTACAAGCATGGACGGCTTCAAGAGGGAATTGGATAAACATATGGAGCAGAGGTCCATCAGTGGCTATTAGCCACAAGGTATAGATAGGAAATCTGGGGAAAGGGATGCTCTGTATTCTTGGTGCTTGGGGGGGGCAACAGTGGGAGGGCTTCTAGTGTCCTGGCCCCACTGATGGACCTCCTGGTGGCACCTGGTATGTTTGGCCACTGTGTGACAGAGAGTTGGACTAGATAGGCAATTGTCCTGATCCAACGTTGGCTTCTCTTAGTGTTCTTAATCAGAGTAATAAAGCAGGAAAGGGCCATACAGGCCATCTAGTCCAACTCCCTACTCAATGTATGATCAGCCTACAGTATCCCTGACAAGTGTTTGACAAGCTGCTGCTTAAAGACGGCCAGTGAGGGGGAGCTCACCACCTCCCTAGGCAGCTGGTTCCACTGTGGCACAAGTGTGACTTTAAAAACGTTTTTCCTAATATCCAGCTGGTACCTTCCCACCCTTAATTTAAACCCATTGTTGCAAGTCCTCTCCTTTGCTGCCCACAGGAACAGCTCCCTGTCCTTGTCAAAGTGACGGCCCTTCAAATACTTCCAGATGGCAATCCTATCCCCCCTCAACCTCCTGTTCTCCAGACTCGACATTCCCAAGTCCCTCAGCTATTCCTTGTAGGGCTTGGTCTCCAGGCTCCTGATCATCCCCGTCACTGTCCTCTGCACGAGTGCCATTCTGTCCACATCCTTTCCGAAGTGAGGCCTCCAAAACTGCAGACAATACTCCAGGTGTGGCCTGACCAATGCAGTGCTTCTTTTAAACCTTCTTACTCAGACAGGGGCCGAGTTCAGACTGGCAGTTTGAAGCGGAAGGGAGTCGTGGCAAAAAAGAGCCGGGAAAAACTGTTGCGGGTTTTCCCATTCACACTGCAGCGACTGATGCGAGAGCATACCAGGAGGAGGCGCAAGGGAGCGTTCACACTTTTGGCCCACCCTGGCTGTAAGGCGCGGCTGTAAGGCGTGGTTTTCTTTTTGGTAATCTGGAGATATGCGCTCATGCGCACATAAGCGCATAAGCGCACAAGAAAAACAGCATTCACACTTTGTTGGTGCAGGATGGACATGGGATAATCGCACTTTCCGGGGTTTGATACCACTTTCACCTGGTATCTTTTAAACTCAGAAGGGAAGCATTACGAGATGGGTTGAGTACGGCTGGGGAATGCCAGACAGATTTGTCTGTGTGAATGGCCCCTTTAATCCAGTTGT
This sequence comes from Gekko japonicus, assembly GCF_001447785.1. Classification (NCBI taxonomy): domain Eukaryota; kingdom Metazoa; phylum Chordata; class Lepidosauria; order Squamata; family Gekkonidae; genus Gekko; species Gekko japonicus. Next base: position 42,362 of record NW_015165962.1, read on the forward strand.
GAAACGTTTCTGGCTCGTGCCTATATTGGGGCAAACCGCCAGTCTGAACTCGGCCAGGGTGTGTGAAGAGAAATACAAATGGAATGTGCTTTATAAATGTTATTCCTTGTCTAATTACTGGAAAAACCTGGCTGATGTTCCTCTCCCATAAATGGGTGTTCCAAAACATGTCCACACCACAAACAGATCCACAATTTAGTGCACGCATAGTCTAAGTTATTCAACCATCTTCAGACTTTGCAGAGTATGACTTTTTGGCCCAGTCTGCACCTAGCATTTGCTCCGCTGTTTTACCAAACCCATGCTGGTCACAAACAGATCCACGATTTAGTGCACGCATAGTCCAAGTTATTCAACCATCTTCAGACTTTGTAGAGTATGACTTTTTTGGCCCAATCTGCATCTAGCATTTGCTCCGCTGTTTTACTAAACCCACGCTGGAACAGAAATTCCCGTCTACATTGCATGCCACTTTCACTTGGATTGATTGTCGGATTTTATGGCAGTGTCCAGACTGCATGCTGCTTCCACTTCCTTTGATTTCTTGGTTTTATGGTAGCTGTTTGCTTAGATTTATGGCCGTTTTATGGCCAATCATGGGTGACTCTACAGTCAGTATGGCATTGGGCTGGGGTA
>NW_015165962.1:43404-49124 GCF_001447785.1 Gekko japonicus
CAGGAATGCACAGGAACAGAGTTCCGGCTGGCTTCAGAGTTGGCTACGTCCCCTACAGTCAAAACCTCTGCATGCGTGGGCTACAGAGGGAATGCCTGGAGAACGGAGCCCCCCCCGGTGACTCCAAGGTGGGTGGGCCAGGGGGGCCCCTGGAAGGATCAGGGAGGCATTTAAATGCCTCCCTATGCCTTCCCCAGCCTTTCCAAGGGCCGGCTTACCCAGGCAAGCCAAGAGAAGGCATGGAGGTGTGCCCTAATATGCTAATGCGCTGAACTGTCAGGGTGTTGCCTAATGTGCTAATGAGCGTCTGCTGTTGGGTGTGGCCTATTATGCTAATGAGCTACTGCCGCACCTTTTTCTGTTCCAGGGTGGGTTTGGTAAAACAGCGGAGCAAATGCAAGATGCAGGTTGGGCCTTACCCACATTCCTCTCTTACTGCAGCCCACTTAGGCCTCCAGTCTTATTCCTGGGACCTTGTTAGAGTAGCTAGGCCTCCCGCTATGGCAGGAGGCCTCCCACCAATCACCTTCTGTGCCTGCCACTCCTCTGAGCAGCAGTGGGAGAAAAGTATTTTAAAGGCCCTCTGCACCACTACACCACTTCTGGATACAAACCAGAAGTGACAATGGGTAGTTCTAGGAATTGCTAGAAACTCTATGGTACAACCCGGAAGTAACAACGGGTGGCTGCTTCTGGCTTGTATCTGGAAGTGAGGTAGTGATGTCAGTGTTAGGGTTGCCAGATGACCTCCCCCCCAGTGTGGGGGGTTCTTGGACACTCCTTTCCACTGCTGACCAGTTGGCCACTGGGGGGGGGAGTTACCCCCTCCAAACAAGCAAGAAGTCAGAAATTAACATGACATGCCTACATCACCTGGAAGTGACATAGGCACGTTGGTGATGTTGGAGGGGGCGCTCTGGTTTTTGGGCAAAACTCTATGGTTAGAAGCTACTTCTACCATGCAGGTTTTGCCCACAAACCACAGAGTGTCACTCCTGATATCCCCAACATGCTTGTCACTCCCGAGCGATGTAGGCACGTCGTGTTTATTTCTAGTTTCTTCCCTCCCTGCTCCTGGCAAGTTTACCCTATTCCCCGTCCGCTGCTCTGATGGACCTTGCAACCCTGGTTGGTGTTGCCACCAGCGTCACACGTCACCCCTTGCCCCTGGTTGCCATGCTTGGCCTGGCAGCCCTAGGGTTCACAGATGTTCAGGAACAGTGTGAGGAACAGAGTCAGGATTGGCAGTGGAAGGTAGAATTGGCAGAAACCACTCTCCCCTCTCCAGCACAAAGGAAAGGCTGTTCCACCTCACGAACTGCAATGACTGGCCCCACTGGAGGACCTCCTGATGGCACCTGGTATTTCTGGCCACTGTGTGACACAGAGTGTTGGACTGGATGGGCCATTGGCCTGATCCAACATTGGCTTCTCTTATGTTCTATAGACGGAACACTCTGTCTGGGGCAAGGGATGCTCTGTCTTCTTGGTGCTTGGGGGGGGGGTCAACAGTGGGAGGGCTTCTAATGTCCTGGCCCCACTGGTGGACCTCCTGAGGGCACCTGGTATTTCTGGCCACTGTGTGATACAGAGTGTTGGACTGGATGGGCCTTTGGCCTGATCCAACATTGGCGTCTCTTATGTTCTTATGACTGGATACATCCCCAAACTGTAGACTTTGGTGTGCCTCTCCTTCTAATAGGGGGAAGGACCCCCCCCAAAAAATGGATGAAGGATTGCCAGATGACCTAGCAGCCTGAAAATTGACACATCTACCCAGGGGTCATTCCGTAGAAAAAGAGGAGCAGGAGCTCATTAGCATAACTTCTTTGCATATGCCAGACCCCCTGACATCACCGGAAGTGTGTCAGAAGGCAACCCCCACCACTCAGGCTCCACTGGACTGTTTTGGATTGCTAGCTATTGGGGGGGGGGACGCACAGATCTGCCCTCACAGAGGAGGGAGAGCTTGTACCTGAAGGCGGACCGGAGGGGGGCTCTGGAACTTACCTGGCTGCTTCTTGTTCCTCGTGGCCCAACTGAGGGCTGCTGGGAGCAGGGGGCGGGGCTTGTTGCATGTGCCCGCCCCCTGGGCTCCTTACTGCCAGAGTGCCGCTCCTGTGTGTTCCTGCAGGAAATGACCCCTGCATCTACCTGTCCCACATTCATCCTATACCTTCAACAAACCCCAGACAATGTATGACTCACTGGGTGCGTTCAGACGGGGGATTTACAACGGTTAGGGTGCCGGTTCCAACCGGTGTACTTACGGGCGTTCACACGGTGAACATCTGCCTCCCGTCCCTAACCGTTGTAAATCCCTTTAAACCGTTGCACTCTGCCACTAGTTCCTAAGTGGTGGTAAACTCAGTGCAACGATTGAAAACGGTGCACCCCAGCGTCTGATCGCTCTCCTCCGTTGCCCAGCTACTTCCGTCGGAAGCCTGAGGCTTCCGGCTTTCCCCCGCCATTTTTAAAAAGACCTTAGCGATATGCGCTCGGGCGAAGCTTCGCCCTGAGCGTTTGTTCTTTTTTTTTTTAAACCCCTTACTTTAACTTCCCTCCTCGGCTCGTCCGGATGAGCGGCTGGGGGGGAGGGACGGGGCAGCACCCCCCCAACCAAAGATGGCGGCGGCGGCAGCAGCGGCAGGAGGAGGGAGGGGGTGGGGGGCCGGAAGCAGCAGCACCAGCAGACCCCCCATCCCATCCCATCCCATCCGCAGGGAGCGCGCAGGGGGGCCAGGGTGTGTGCATGCTGGGCCGGGGGGCGTGGCCCTTACCCGGGCAAGCATGGCAGCGGGGAGGGGAGGGGCAGGGCCGCGGCCAGCCGCTGACCCAGATCCATTTGGCAGGCCATCCATCCATTCGTCTGAGTCTCCGCCAGTGGCTGCCAGGCTGACCCCCCCTCGACCGCCCACCCCGGAGAGGTTGACGCAGCCTCCGGCGCTGTGCCGCCCAGTCCAGCCCCTGCAGAAGATGCCGCAGCCCGGCCGCAAACAGGCTTTCCTCTGTGTTGTCATGTATTTACTAATGATTTAAGTTAAATGTATGTCTGAGCTGTCTTTGTCTACCGGTTCCAACCGGTGCAGTTTATGCCGGCAGAAAGCCCCCCGTCTGAACGCACCCACTCTTTCTCCGTTTTATCCTTAGAACTACCATAAGAAACAGGTTGGGCTTTGAGTGTCTAGCCCAAGGTCACCCAATGAGCTTAATGGTTAGGTCAGCCAACTCTAGGTTGGTTCATTCCCAGAAATTTGGGGGGAGGAACTTGGGGACGGCAGGTCAGGGGAGAGGGGGGACCTCAGCAGGATATAATTCTATACGGGCTATCCTCCAGAGTGTTGGCAGAGATAAAACACGCAGAGGAATGGAGCGCCACTAGCTGTTTAAACAAAATAACTCAGTTTATTAAAGAACAAATAGACTCTGATAGAATAGAGAAGAGAAGAGATTGGATTTATACCCCGTCCTTCACTACCATAGGGAATCTCTTACAATTTCCTTTCCCTTCCCCTCCCCACAACAGACACCCTGTGAGGTGGGTGGGGCTGAGAGAACTCTGACAGAATCTGCTCCTTTTCCAAGAACAGCTCTTATCAGAGCTAGGGCTTGCCCAAGGTCATCCAGCAGCTGCATGTGGGGAAATCAAACCCGGTTCTCCCAGATGAGAGTCCGCGCACTTCACCACTACACCAAACTGAGGAGAGGGAGAGAGGCTAAAGTGGCAGACTAACTGCTGGGAGAGACAGGAACAAAGGGAGAGGGCTCAGTTGGAGCAGGAAGTCTCCAAAGAGCCAATCAGGAGACGGAAAGGACATAACTTGAAAATGTGGGGAGTCCCTAATCTAGCTGTGCTCACTAGCAATCCTTCATCTGTCCCCTATAGGCCAGATGATCTTGATTGGCTTCAAGAAGGTGCACTATAGGTAAAGGTAAAGGTTTCCCTTGCTCGAAAGCCAGTCGAATCTGACTCTAGGGTTGCGGTGCTCATCTCCGTTTCCAAGCCGAAGAGCCAGCACTGTCCAAAGATATTTCGGTGGTCATGTGGCTGGCATGACTAGACGCCGAGGCGCACGGAATGCAGTTTCCTTCTCACCGTAGTGGTACCTATTTATCTACTTGCAATTTCTTCCTTTCGAACTGCTAGGTTGGCAGGAGCTGGAACCAGAGATAGGAGCTCACTCCATCATGCAGCACTCGGGTCTCAAACTGCTGAACTACTGACCTTCCAGCCTGCAGTTTAGTGTGTTAACCACTGAGCCACCACAGCTCCCAAGGGCACTATAGACCTTGTCTATTCCAAAACAAAGCAACCATTTCCTCCAGGTCATCTGATCTCTGTCAACTGGAGGTCATATGAAATTCTGGGAGATCTCCAAGCCCCACCTGGAGATTAGCAACCCTATTTGTGGCTGAGTGGAGACTTCAGTCTTCTGAGCCCAAGCCCAAGCCCAAAACTTATTAACAGGGGTCATTTCCTACAGGAGCGCACAGGAGCGGAGCCCAACTTGCCCCACCGGGGTTCTCGGTCCTCCATCAATCGCGGACTAGGGGGCGGGGGGGAGGAGTGGCGTTTTTCATTCGGGAGGCTTACTCCTTCAGGGCGCTCCCGCAGGTAGAGATCACGGGCATCGAATGTGTCGGCTTGCTGCTGGAGGCTGAGGAGAGTTTGGCGATTTGGCTGGTGTACCGACCACCTAACGCTCCGGCCGATAGCCTGCCAGCCCTGCTGGAGGACGTATCAGGCTGGGCGTTGGAGCACCCTAGACTGTTAGTCCTGGGTGACTTCAACGTCCATGCTGAGGACGCGACCTCCAGCCGGGCTGTGGACCTAGTGTCGTCCATGGCGGCACTGGGACTCTCTCAGTCCATCTCGGCCCCCACGCATCGGGCCGGTCACATGCTCGATTTGATCTTTGCAGCGGGAGTTCTGGTGGACCGGATCACTGTTTCGGCAGTGCCATGGTCGGACCACCATGACCTGGGGGCCCGTCTGAATATCCCACCCCGACCCTGTTTAGGTGGTGAGCTGATTTTGGCTCGCCCGCAGAGCCAAATGGACCCTATGCGGCTCCAGACGGCTCTGCGGGACCCTAGGCCCCCTGGCGGCACGTTGGACGAGCTGGTGCAGGATTGGAACTGCCGGCTCTCCTCAGCCATCGACGTGATCGCTCCCAGGCGCCCTCTCCGCACTCGTGATAGGCGAGCGCCCTGGTATACCCAGGAGTTGCGCTCGCTGAAACGAGAACTGAGAGCTTGCGACGAAGTGTCAAGAACATCCTATAGGACGCTTATGAGATCCTATGGGATGGCAGTCAAGGCCGCAAAGAGGGATTTCTATGCGGCCTCGATTGCGTCTGCTAGCTCACGCCCGGCCCAATTGTTTAGGGTAATTCGGTCCTTGACAACTCTGCCTCAGGGCAGACAAAATATTAGTGAATTGGATATCAGCTGCGAGGCATTTGCGAGCCACTTTGCAGATAAAGTCCTGGCACTTCGCCGCGACCTCCCCGCCACAATTGATACAGTTAGGGAACTTGAGGCCCCTTGGACGTCTTTGGGGCCGGGTTTAGAATGTTTTGACCCACTCAGCCTGGAAGAGGCTGACAGGCTGTTCGTTTCTGTCCGCCCAACCACATGCGACCTGGATCCATGCCCCTCCTGGCTGATTAAAGCTGGCCACGAGGGGTTTCGAGGTGCACTGTGGGAGATTGTCAACA
>NW_015165962.1:49434-49605 GCF_001447785.1 Gekko japonicus
ACCACCAGTTGCTGGCCCACCGCCTCGCCGACGTGGGAGTAAAGGGGCTTGCCCTTCAATGGCTGGTCTCCTTTCTCCAGGGTCGGGGACAGAGGGTGGTAATGGGGAACCAGCGGTCCCGAAGGCACCCCCTTGAGTGTGGAGTGCCCCAGGGAGCCGTGTTGTCCCCAA
>NW_015165962.1:50714-53887 GCF_001447785.1 Gekko japonicus
CACCATTTTAGTTTAAAATTGTTAAGGTTTTAATGTAATCTATGTTTTATTTTTGGCGCTGCCGCTTGTTTGCCGCCCTGGGCCGTAAGGGTAGGGCGGGATACAAATCTCAAAATAAATAAATAAATAATAAATAAATAAATAAAGAGCTCGGGGGCGGGCACATGCAACAAGCCCCACCCCCTGCTCCCAGCACCCCTCAGTCAGAGCAAGAAGCAGCCAAGTAAGCTGCAGAGTCCACCCCCCGGTCCAAAACAGTCCAGTGGTACCCTTAAGACCAAGTTTTATTCAGGCACAAGTTCTCCCTCCTCGTGAGGACAGATTTGTACGTCCCCCCCCATTAGCTAGCAATCCAAACTAGTCTAGGTGAGCCTGAACGGTGGGTGTTGCCTTCTGACACACTTCCGGTGATATCAGAGGGTGTGGCATATGCAAATAAATTATGCTAGTGAGTTATGCTAATGAGCTCCTGCACCTCTTTTTCTAGAAATAACCCCTGTTATTACACATTCACAGTGCTGGCATTATAACCATCATTTTACATTTCGTAGGTTGATTCCTGTTTCCAGAGAGCATTAATTTAAATCACTCGTTCGCTTTTAAGCTTACATCTTGTTCTGCTATCATAGATGTGGGGGGGGGGGGTTGGCCCAAAAGACTTCAATTTAGAGCCTCATTATTTTTTTCCCTCTTCAACATTTACCTCTATGCCTTGCTTTCACAAAACAGTATATATTCATTGGAGTTAACAAATCACCATTCATTTCCTACTGTTATTTCCCAAACAGAGTTATTACTCCATCTATCTCTACTGACAGCTGTTCCAAAAGTTGCCACCGGATTTTTTTGTGTGTGTGTGTATTCATAAAGCTATTTATCACTGTACCTGTCTTAAATATTAGCACGCTACTGCGAGCCTTCTTGAAAAGCTTACATTTTAATCCATCTGCGAGGTACATGGACCCCCTTCCTCCGCTCTAAGATGATCTTGTGGGAGGCCTGGGACTTATTGGTTGTAGGACATTCTTCCTCCGCTTGGCAAATTCAAGGTTATTAACATGCTGATCAGAAAAAGGAAGATTTCTACTGTGAGAAGCCAGATTCTATTTTCTCTGCCTAATGGATAGGTGAATGGGATTTCGCTCAGAAAGTCAGTCATCCCCTAACTCGTACACATAGCCTGTACCCTGCAAGCAAAGATACACATTTCTGGCGGCTGCTGGAACGGACTCTTACCCTGAGCCTAAATTTGATTCACGCGTGCAAATATGCAATGGAATCCCCACGGATCCTCCCTCCCCCGTGTGGTTTTGCTCATTCGGAGATGGAAGATTGATGTCTCTTCGGGGAGAAAGTTCACGTCTCAAGAACTGACAGATGTAAAAACGTCCCATTTCTCAGACCTTTTCCTATTGTGCACCATGTTAAGAGGCACATGAAAGTGTTCAACTGGCATTTGGAGGGAGGAAAGACTGGATTTGGGTGGACAACCTGGGTAGGACATAGAATCATAGAGTTGGAAGGGATCTAGAGGGTCATCTAGTCCAACCCCCTGCACAATGCAGGAAACTCACAAATACCTCCCCCCAGGGGTCATTTTGTAGAAAAAGAGCTAGGGGAACTCATTAGCATAACTCATTAGCATATGCCACACCCCCTGACATCAGGGGCCCGGCGGTGGACCTGCAAGGCCAGCGGGAGTGCGAGGAAGCCCCGCCAAGGCCCTCCCTGGCCCCAGGCAGGCAGGGGTGGGGAGAGGCGGGGAAGAAGCAACTTACCCTCCCGCTTCTCCTGCCTCCTCCTGGCTGAATGAGGGCTGGAAGCGGGGCGGCCGGAAGCAGGGGGTGGGGCTTCGTCATGTGCCCCGCCCCCTGCACCTCACCCGGGGGAACTGCATTCCCCCGCGTTCCCCCCCCAAATGACCTCTGCCTCCCCCTCATAGACCCCCATTGTCTGTTGTTCGATGCCCAGAAGATGGCAAAAAACCTCCAGAATCTCCAGCCAAACTGGCCTGGAGGAAAATTACTTCCTGATCCCAAAGTAAACCGCTTGTAAACCGCTCAGAGCCTCCGGGATTGAGCGGTATAGAAATTGAAAGTATAAATAAATAAATAAATAAATAAAGTGGCAATCAGTATTTCCCTGGGTGTGGAAGAAAGGGCCACAAGAACTAAGCACTGAGGCAACCCTTCCTGCCCTCCTTCTCACGATCTGCCTCAGTTCACAGAATCCGCATTGCTGTCAGATGGCCATCTAGACTCTGAAAACCTCCAAAGAAGGAGAGCCCACCACCTCCCGAGGAGGCCTGTTCCACTGAGGAACCACTCTGTCAGGAAGTTCTTCCGAATGTTTAGCCAAAAACTCTTTTGATTTAATTTCAATCCATTGGTTCTGGTCCGACCTTCCAGGGCAACAGAAAACATGCTTGGAACCAAGCCCTGACTTTGGTGGTTTCCTCATGATTGTGGAACAGGCTCCTGAAAGAGGTTGGGGGGCTTCTACTTACTGGGGAGGCTGTAGAACAGAACGGTTCCACAGAAAAATTAGGATAGTGAAAACCAAGGCGAGCTGTGAAGAGCTTCTGGAGGACTTTGACCGATTGGGTAAGGGGGCAACAGTGTGGCACATGAAATACATTGTAGGTAAGTTGATGTACATCAGAACAAAAGATGCTGAGTTCAAGTTCATGGTAGTGGTGTTTGCAATACTGAAACTGAGCAGGAAAGCACCATAGTGGATGCATATGTACATAAGTGTCCTCAAGTTGCAACCAGCTTATGGTTACTCCAAGAAGGCAAGTGAGAAGCAGAGGTGGTTTGACATTGCCTTCTTCTGCAGAGCTTTCCTTGGTGGTCTCCCTTCCAAGCCTTATGGTGACCCCAGCGAGGGGCTTTCAAGGCAAGTGAGAAGCAGAGGTGGTTTGCCATGTCCTTCTTCTGCAGAGCCTTCCTTGGTGGTCTCTCATGGTGATCTCAGCAAGGGGCTTTCAAGGCAAGTGAGAAGCAGAGGTGGTTTGCCATGGCCTTCTTCTGCAGAGCCTTCCTTGGTGGTCTCTCATGGTGATCTCAGCAAGGGGCTTTCAAGGCAGGCGAGAAACAGAGGTCGTTTGCCACTGCCTTCCTCTGCAGAGCCTTCCTTGGTGGTCTCCCATTCAAGTAATAATGACCCTGCTG
>NW_015165962.1:53907-58154 GCF_001447785.1 Gekko japonicus
GAACTTCTGAGATCTGATGAGATTGGGCCATACTATACCGCCTTCCCACCCATATGGTTTTATTAGGGATGATTATATTTTAAAGATTTTATTTTGTATGATAGAGGGTTTTAATCAGTGGCTGAAGATCTGTAGATCTTGCCCTACGGTTTTATCTTCCCCCATCACATTTTTATTGGCACTGTGTAAAAAAACAAATTATATATTTTTTTCTCCTCCAGGAAGATCAGAAGAAATCATTACAGCACCTGTTCATTTGTGGAAGCAAAAGACGGTCCGTTCCCTTATCTAGGATCTGCCACTCAAAAACTGTTTTCTGCCTTCTCAAGGTGGGAAACAACCCTGACAGACAATTGCTCATTAAGACCCGCCATTCTATGGCTTTGCTCCAGCTCGTCCATGAATGGGATTGAAAGAAGCAATTGGCCCCTTTTGTGTTCAGGTCGCCAACTGCAGCATTCCCCAACATAGGGCCCTTGGGTGCGAGGGCACCTGCTGAGACCCTTTTTAAAGCCCACTAAGTGTTTTTAGAAAGTGGATGAGGCCAGAAGAAGAAGATAAGAAGAGACTGGATTTATATCCCGCCGTTCACTACCCAAAGGAGTCTCAGAGTGGCTTACGATTTTCTTTCCTTTCCCCTCCCCACAACAGACACCCTGTGAGGGAGGTGGGGCCAAGAGAGCTCTTTCGAGAACTGCTCCTGAGAGAACAGCTCTAAGAGAGCTATGACTGACCCAAAGTCACACAAGCAGCTGCATGTGGAGGAGTGAGGTATCAAACCTGGGTCTCCCATATTAGAGTCCACCCTCGTAACCCCTACACCAAACTGGATCTCAAACTGGCCAGGTGGGGCTCTTACTAGCAGTGTGTTTGATTAGCCACTGAAGATCTTTGGGAATGCAGATTAAAATGATGTTGTTTTAGTGGCAGCTGCTGCCATAGCATTTGTTTTATCCCTCACCCTTCTTTCTTAGTGTATTTTTAATTACCCACCTCTTTCTCCCCCTGCACTTGGGTGTCCTCTGTGTATGTGGCTCTGCTTCCTGTGGCAGCCATTTTGTGGTTGGTTCCACCTCTTGTGGCAGCCATTTTGTGCTTGTGTCCACCACCCTGGGTTAGAATTCCAAGGGCTGGCAGTATCAAAACAGTGCCCAAACAGTGACGTTGCATGAGATGTGCCTTTGTCATGAAGAAGAAGAAGAGGAGGAGGAGGAGGAGGAGATTGGATTTATACCCCGCCCTTCACTCGGAGTCTCAGAGCGGCTTACAATCACATTTCCCTTCCTCTCCCCAAAACAGACACCCTGTGAGATAGATGGGGCTGAGAGAGCTCTTTCAAGAACTGCTCTTGAGAGAACAGCTCTGAGAGAACTTGTGACTCACTCAAGGTCAGGTCACACCGGCAGCTGCATGTGGAAGAGTGGGGGAATCAAACCCGGTTCTCCCCGGCATGTCGGGGGGCGGGGGGGGTGATGCTGTGGCTTTTGGGTAAAATGCGTCTCATCTAAGAATTAAAAGAATGCACCAAAATGAGAAAAACAGTTCTCCCCAGTTATATTTGAAAGCCATCCCTTAAACAGGTCCCTCGCTGTAAGTTGAGGTTATTTCCCTCGCCTTTGATGTGCTATTGAATCTCCATTCAACAAGGAGGAAGGATGGTGTCCCCCCCCTCCCTAACACAGACAGCCGCCCAAACTTATCATAAGGTTAATGAACGGTGACACTTGTCCAATCAGACCCATTTGTCAATGAATAAAGTCGCTCATCTGACTCCCATCCAGAATGGCAGGTATAAAACTGTCAAGGCCCAGCACTTATTTATGGTTCCCCCGGGGAAGTAATTGCTTTTGAATATTTACAGGGACCGGTCTTTTGAATGGCATCATCTGGCGAAAGGCCGTAAGGCAATTTGCAGCGGAGTCATTTGGGCTGATGGAAAGAAGTCCCTCTTGCATGAAGTCGGGGACACTGAGGCAGAAGAGGGAATGGCGGGCCTGGCTGTCTGACATCCCACGCGGACATGTTAAGGGGTCTGTTAGGGTTGCCGTTTGCCCGGAGGGGTCAGGGGATCCCCCGGTTTTGTAGGCTTCTGCCCACTGCCGGCTATTTGACTGGCGGGAGGGAATCCTCTCAAACGGCAACATCACACGCTACGTGCCTGTGCCTGCACCCCCCAGAAGTGACGTCAGCATGTTGGCGACGTCAGGGGGTGACGCTCTGGCTTTTGGGCAAAACTCTATGGTTTGATGCCGACTTCACCATGGAGTTTTGCCCACAATCCAGAGCACTTCTCCTGATGTCATCGTTGTGCTGACGTCACTTCCGGGTGACGCAGGCCCGCCGCATACGATGTCACTGTTTTGGGGGGAATGGGGCAGCAAGGTCACTTCCCAGTCCCGGAACGTCCACCCCCCATCCCCCTGCTGGCGGGTGAAAGGGACCTGGCAATCTTAGGCTTTTTGCCTGGTACACTCAGGGTTGACAGCTCTGGATTGGGAAATCCCTGGAGATTTTGAGGGTGCAGCCTGGAGATTGGAGGTGGGGGCTGAGGAGGGCAGGGTTTGGGGAGGGGAGGGACTTCAATGGGGTATCATGCCATAGACTCCTCATTCCAAAGTGGCCATTTTCTCCTGTTGAATTTGTCTCTGTCACCTGGAGATCAGTTGTAATAGCAGGAGATTCCCAGATACCACCTGGAGGCCAACCACCCTAACTCAGAGGGAAAAATCATGAAAAAGAAGAGGAGGAGGAGGAGGAGGAAGATGATATTGGATTAATACCCCACCCTTCTCTCTGGGGCTCAGAGCGGTTTACAATCTCCTTCCCTTCCTCTCTCCACAACAGGCACCCTGTGAGGTAGGTGGGGCTGAGAGAGCTCTGAGACAACTGCTCTTGAGAGAACAGCTCTCAGAGAACTTTGACTGACCCGAGGTCACCCAGTAGCTGCATGTGGAGGAGTGGGGAATCAAACCCAGTTCTCCAGATTAGAGTCCGCTGCTCTTAACCGGAAGGTTCCAGGTTCAATCCCTGCCACCTCCAGCTAACAATCAGCTAATGACCTCAATCTGAAACCTTGTCAGTCTGAGTAGATAGTACTGACTTTGATGGACCAAGGGTCTGATTCAGTATAGGGCAGCTTCATGAGTTCAAAAGAATGTATATCTTTTTCTTCCAGAAAACGGTGGAAGAGATCTCTAGCTTAGACACCATGCTTGGTTTTGACCCCCTGCCAGTTTGGTGTAGTGGTTAAATGTTCAGACTCTAGCCTGGGAGAACCGGGTTTGATTTTCCACTCCTGCACCCACAGCTGCTGGATGACCTTGGGCAAGCCATAGTTCTCTCAGAGCTGTCCTTGAAAAAGCAGTTTTGGAAAGAGCTCTCTCAGCCCCACCTACCTCACAGGGTGTATGTTGTGGGGAGGGTGAGGGAAAGGAGTTTGTAAGCCGCTATGAGACTCCAAGTGAAGGGCAGGGTTGTCATGACTCAGGTGGGGTGTCACCTGACGCTGCCACCACTGTGGTTCTAGGCTCCCTTGAGAAGGCCCAGAGCACCCTTCCAAGACCTTCAGACCTCCCTTTTGGCCGAATAAAAGACATGAGGACCAGGCAGAGTGAAACAAGGAAAAGGTTTATTTTATAGGAGGCCAAACAACAAGGTGCAGAATAATAACAGTAAGTGGGTGAAAATAAAATAAATCAAATGCCCTAACGCGTCTAAATGTATACTGTCCCTAGCTCACTATCTCAAGTGGCCTTACACTACTCACCCTTCCCTCAGGATGAGGGTCTCTCCCCTGCAGCAGCCTTCCTTCTGGCTCTGCCCTCCGGAAGAAAGAACAGCTTCTGTTCTGGCACTAGCCCTTTTGTTCCCCAGCCCTCTTCTTCCATATTGGTCAATTTTGGCTCCAAAACCTCCCAAGGGCTTTTGGGTAGGGTTGCCAAATCTAAATCTCTTACCGGCGGGGGAGCGCGCGCACGTGCCGCCGGAACGTCACCGGAAGTGACGCACGACGTAGGGCATGTTGGGGGTTGGCCAAGATCGTTGGGAGGGGAAACCATATGGTTCCCCCCCCCGACGATCTGGGCCACGCCCCCAAAGTGCCCTACGTCGTGCGTCACCTCTGGTGACGCAGAGCACCGTGGCTGCGTCACCTCTGGTGATGCAGCTTTGGGGGCGGGGTTTGTTAGATCGCGCTAACAAAGGACTCGTAGAGTGATTCAGCAAGTGATTCAGCTTTATTGGAAGTA
>NW_015165962.1:58427-60836 GCF_001447785.1 Gekko japonicus
GCGTAGCCGAGTTCATCGGGGGTGAAACATATGGTTTCCCCCCCCCCGACGACCTCAGCCATGCCCCCAACGTCAGCACCGTGGCTGCGTCACCTCTGGTGATGCAGCTTTGGGGGCGGGGTTCCCCCCGGGCCCCGATTCCACTGGGGCGGAAATCGGGGCTCCAAAGTGGGGGACTCCCCGCCCCCCGGGCACATTTGGCAACCCTACTTTTGGGAGTTGTAGGCCTAGCCTCACCTACTGCTACACAGGCTTCCTAGGCCTGCTAGGCCATGCTTACACAGCCCAGTTCATGACAGGAGTATAAATCCAATCTCTTCTTCTCTTCTTCTTGTCAATGCCTCGTCACATCTGGGAAACAATACGGGCCCAGCACTAACAAAAGGCCATCCATCTTCATAATAACCTGCCTTTTAAATAAGACAACACAATTTGTTTGGGTGATGTGTGTTCTATCATGTCATCTGCCAGCAAAGTATCCTCGTGGATCTAATTGGCGTCAAATATGAATTGCAAAACCAGGATTCATGCTTCAGCCTTTACTCCGGACTCTTTCCAAAACTCGTGGCGGGGCTGAATCACAAACCCTCCTCTTTGACCCTGCTGGAGTTTCTTGCCGTAGGATTAAATTCTCTGCGCAGCAGCCCATGAGCCCTGAAACTTCAAACATGGGGAAAGATGATGGGCAGATTTAGGACATGATTCAAGAATGCCTTCAGCACCCAGACCCATTTTAAGGAAAAGAGACGGGTGCCAACTTGAGTGAGAAAAAGAGGTCAGTGCGCCGGGAACATGAGACAGAATGTTCTGAATAGCAACAATCTCTACCAAGTTCATGTTTCTAAAAAAAATATATATTCCAGGGTGGAATGCAGCATATTAAATTGTAGAAATAGGAAGAAGAGGGTGGAGATGATAATAGAGATTATTATTTTTTTTTTTTATTTCTCATCCCTGCTGTTGCAACACCCCGATCCCCTTCTTCGGTTTTGTTTTTCCCTGGAGGGAAATGGACTTGTGATCCTTTATTTTTGTACTGTTCCTTTGCACCCTTAAGACACCTGTGTTCTTCAATTGTGTTTGGGCATTAGGCTTGCCAAGCCCCCCCCCCACTCTATGGTTTTCCCTCGGATGGTCGTGGCCCCGCCCCCAGCGTGCCCGGTGTGGTCGTGTCACTTGTTAAGTCGCGAACTTAACAAAGAGTCGGAGAGTGATTCAGCTCGGAAGCGGCTTTTATTCTTCGTTACTTCTCCAACACGGTACAACAATCGCCAGCCAGAACCCATCAAAATATATACACTGGCTTCTCGGTATTTAAACATTCCCGGCTAACGTAGCCAGACACCCCTGTACAAATAACAACCTATGAGGTTGGAGAGATAAAGGCCAATCACAAGCGATCCCGCTTTGAATCGTGATTGGACGACACTGCCTGGGCTAGGGCTCCTATTGGATACATTAGGATCCTAGCCCAGGGCGAAGCTTAACATTGCATCTCTATTAGGCAATTCGCATAACAGTCCATGTGATAACAATCCATCTGAATACATAACATCACTTCCGAGCCGCCAGCCTGGAGTCCCCCGCTGCGGCGAAAATCAGACTTGACAACCCTATTGGGGATCAATAAATTGCCCACACACCACGGAATGAAGACATGAGACAATGAATAATGGATTCAACTTAGTTGAGGAGAAGATTGTTCAGCAATCACTTCCTGAAGCCTATTTAACTTCTTTTCTACCCGTTTGTGTGTGGGTTCATTCTACAGCAACCCTGTCAGAAGCTGTGTACGTCTGGGCAAATCCATAGGGACGTAAGAACACAAGCCATGTGGATCAGGCTAATAGTCCATCCAAACCAACACTCTGTGTCACGCAGTGGCCAAAACCCAGGTGCCATCAAGAGGTCTCCCAGCAGGGACAATAATCTAGAAGCCCTCCCACTGTTGCCCCCCAAGCACCAAGAATACAGAGCATTACTCTTCCAGACATAAGAACATAAGAGAAGCTATGTTGGGTGAGACCAGTGGCCCATCCTGTCCAACACTCTGTATCACACAGTGGCCAAAACACAGGAGGTCCACCGGCAGGGCCAGAACTCCAGAAGCCCTCCCACTGTTGCCCCCCAAGCGCCAAGAAGACAGAGCATCACTTGCCCCAGACATAATAGAGTTCCATCTATAAGAACATAAGAGAAGCCATGTTGGATCAGGCCAGTGGCCCATCTAGTCCAACATTCTATGTCACAGTGGCCAAAACCCAGGTGCCATCAGAGGGTCCACCAGTGGGGCCAGAACTCCAGAAGCCCTCCCACTGTTGCCCCCCAAGCACCAAGAAGACAGAGCATCACTTGCCCCAGACATAATAGAGTTCCATCTATAAGAACATATGAGAAGCCATGTTGGAT
>NW_015165962.1:60937-71093 GCF_001447785.1 Gekko japonicus
CCCCTAATCGAAAGCCTGGTGGAAGAGCTCCGTCTTACAGGCCCTGCGGAATTGCCCCAGATCCCGCAGGGCCCGGATCTCCTCCGGGAGCTCATTCCACCAGGCAGGGGCCGCCACCGAGAAAGCCCTAGCCCTCGTGACGACCAACTTAGCCTCCTTGGGGCCCGGTATGGTTAGAAGGTTTTGGGCCCCCGACTGTAGCGCTCTTGGGGGAACATACGGGGAAAGGCGGTCCCTCAGGTAGGCTGGACCCAGACCATATAGGGCTTTATAGGTAAGAACCAGCACTTTGAAGCGAATCCGGTACGCTATTGGCAACCAGTGCAGCGCTTTCAGCACAGGCTGAATATGGTCCCTCCTAGAGAGACCCGTTAACAGCCTGGCTGCAGCATTCTGCACCAGTTGCAGCCTCCGGATTTGCGACAAAGGCAGCCCCATGTAGAGAGCGTTGCAGTGGTCTAACCTCGAGGTGACCGTCGCGTGGATCACTGTGGCTAGATCATCACGGTCCAGGTAGGGGGCCAACTGCCGAGCCCGCCGAAGATGGAAAAAAGCAGACTTGACAGTGGCAGCCACCTGGGCCTCCATCGTTAAGGCGGAGTCCAGGTGGACTCCCAGACTCCTAACCCCAGACGTAGGCACCAAAGGCACCCCGTCAAGGGTCGGGAGAGGGAACCCCAGCCCTGTCCCGGTCCGACTCAAGCCCAGGACCTCCGTCTTTGCCGGGTTTAGTTTCAATCGACTCAGTCGGAGCCAACCAGCCACAGCTTCAAGTGCCCGATATAGGTCATCGGGACCTGAGCCCGACTGGCCACCCAGCATCAGATAGAGCTGGGTGTCATCCGCGTATTGGTGACACCCCAGCCCATAACTCCGGATAATCTGGGCAAGGGGGCGCATATAGATCTTAAATAGCATCGGGGACAGCACAGCTCCCTGTGGCACCCCACACTCAATGGGGTGCCTATGGGAGCGCTGATCCCCAAGAGCCACTGAGAGCCGCTGATCCCCGCTGATCCCCGAGAGCCACTGGATCAGGCCAGTGGCCCATCTAGTCCAACACTCTGTGTCGCACAGGGGCCAAAACACAGGGGCCATCAGGAGGTCCCCCAGCAGGGACAGAACTCCAGAAGCCCTCCCACTTGTTGCCTCCCAAGCACCTTGCAAAAACAAAAACAAAAACCAACCACATTTGGATGCTTTGCTTCTCTGTGTCCTTTACTTTTAACCAAAAGTCAGTTCTTTTCATTTCCATTCCCTTATTGTTCTTGAAGTTCATTCTGCGCTGTATTCCACACCTTCTTGATTTTGATTCAATGAGGAGAATTTCAGAAGACAAACATCTAACAGTGACGTCTGATCCTCATCTGCAGAGATCTAAACCCATACTGACACAAAACAGATTTTCCTGCAAACTTGGGTTTGCAGGAAAATGTGATATATATATTTTTTTAAAAAAAACAACAACACAACCCTGGGAGGTTTAAATTCCTCCCAAAATACCTCCGGTGTGGTCGTTGGTATCCAGGCCTGTAGCTATAGTGGGGCAATTCGGGGCCTGACCTCCTCACTTCCTGCCAATGCACCCCGACTTCTATCCAGCACCCAGGCCCCCTGGACCACATGGAGGAATCCCCACCACTGCCCCTTCCCCAAGTGTGGCTTGCTTCCCCATATAGGTAAGCAGCAGCAAAAGAAGAGATTGGATGTATACCCCGCCCTTCACTACCCAAAGGAGTCTCAGAGCGGCTTACAAACTCCCTTCCCTTCCTCTCCCCACAACAGACACCCTGTGAGGTAAAAGAAGAAGAAGAAGAGATTGGATGTATACCCCGCCCTTCACTACCCGAAGGTGTCTCAGAGCGGCTGACAAACTCCTTTCCCTTCCCCCTCCCCACAACAGACACCCTGTGAGGTAAAAGAAGAAGAAGAAGAGATTGGATGTATACCCCGCCCTTCACTACCCGAAGGTGTCTCAGAGCGGCTGACAAACTCCTTTCCCTTCCCCCTCCCCACAACAGACACCCTGTGAGGTGGGTGGGGCTGAGAGAGCTCTTGACAGGAACTGCTCTTTTTCAAGGACAGCTCTTATCAGAGCTACGGGTTGCCCAAGGTCATCCAGCCAGGTGCAAGCAGAGGAGTGGGGAATCAAACCCAGTTCTCCAGATTAGAGTCCACCACTCTTAACCACCCCAACAAACTGGCTTCATTCAAAGTTGCTTCATTCAAAGAATGAAGGGTTTCTAATGCATTGGTTCTTCTTCAGAAAAGACTGGGTAGCTGACAATCTAAACTCCAAGAAGAAACAGACGGGTAAAAACATAGAACTCCCTTCCTCCCTTCCTCCCTTCCTCCCTTCCTCCCTTCCTCCCTTCCTCCCTTCCTCCCTCCCTTCCTTCCTTCCTTCCTTCCTTCCTTCCTTCCTTCCTTCCTTCCTTCTCATTTGTGCCCCACCGTTCCTCCCACTAAGGACCCAAAGGGGATTGCAACATTCTCTATACCCATGAGGTGGGCTAGGCTGAGAGTCTCTGTCTGGCTCAGAATCACCAAGAAAGCTCCTATGGAAGAGAGGGGATTCGAACACAGGTCTCCCACATCCTTGGTGACCCCCAATGCATTGGATTAAATCCAGTGGGCAAATAAAGCCCAGGACAGCGATGGCAGACAAAGAAAACAACGGTATCCTAAAGCAGTGGCAGCCGATAGAACAGAATGTTAGCTCCTTTTTGCAATCACGTTGTAGCCAACTTATTTCAGAAGCTTCCAGAGGTAGTTTGTTATTGTTAGGGTTGCTAGGTCCCCTCCTCGCTCTGGCAGTGGGATTTGGGGGGGTGTTCCGGGGTGGGCGGGGATGCCCCCAAGTCCCACCCCCAAGAGGAACCACCTGCCCAGCCACCCCTCTCCCTCCCCTCTTGCCTGATTTAAAGGGCTTTGACTGGTCGGCGAGGACCACGTGGCCTGCTGACCAGCTAGACACCCCTAGAAATTCAGAAAAGGAGGGAGGTCGTGGGCACATGCAGGGCTGGGTATTGACCCCCCAGAAGTGGGGGGACCCCCCACCCAGACCTTATACTGCCTGCCTCTATCTAGTGACCCTAGACTTCTTGGGTGGTCTCCCGGTCCCATCCAAGTACTAACCAGGGCCAACCCTGCCTAGCTTCTGAGATCTGACGAGATGAAGCTAGTCTGGGCTATCCAGGTCAGGGCCGAATGTTACCTACAGCATTAGAAAACAGGAAATATTTGATTCTGGCCCCGGTCACACGGTGGATTTGCCACGCTAAAGGCACGAATGTCAGGCGGATTTTCGGGGCGCGATCATACCACAACATCTGGGAATCGCAGCCGAAGATGTGCAGTAAAAAAAAGGTACCGCAGAAAGTGCACTAGTATCCGGAAAACGCGGGGCAGGGGCGGGCATCTGATCGTGGGAGCGCTAGTATCCCATGGCATCCGGCACCCATCCACGTCCCACCGCAAACCAGATGTTTTTCATAAGTGCATGTGCACCAGCATGTAACTGAAATCAGTGCAGCTCCGTGGAACTGCGCATGCGCACAAACACAAAACGCTTGCCACACCGCTTCTTTGCCATGCTCCAGCATTGCCATGTGATCGCCAGCTAACAGCCTAAGCGCGAAGACTTGGGGACCATGTGATCGGGCTACTGCATTTTATTTTGCTCCGGGGCGAACAGCCACACCTCCCCCCCTTGTTATCTGGCCCGTGTGACCGGAGCTTCTGATTCCCCCATCTCTGTGATTTTGGTTGCAAGAAGCATGGTCCTTTCAACGCAGAATTAGGAAACATTCTGCGCAGCCTCAATTCTGAATTCACGCCGTGTTGTGGGACGATCTTAAACCGATCTCCCTGGAAACTTCAAAGGCAGAGAATGCGAAACCGGCCCCCGAGGTCCATCTCCGCATTTAATGTCATTGACTCGGCACGCAACGGCATCATAGCTGACTGTTTGAAACGCTCCTGGCAATGTTAAATGACCACGATTAAAGCCAGTTTAGGAAGCAATAATTAATTATCTCCCCAACAAATCAAAGCCTCTGCAAATCAGGACGGAGACTGTGCTGGTACATTTACTGGCTTGAAAAATAGCGCCGGGGAAGCGATTATGGCCGGTCATTGTCAAGCAAATGGGCTATGAGCCACTGCCTACAATGAAGTTAGCGAGTGATATATATCTGGGAACCACATTGCTTCGGCCTGTTTTCTACAGATTGGGCAAAAGAGAGAAAAAAAGATTAGCCTAAATAGGATTCCTGGAAATTATAATTACCTTGTCGCCTGGTCAGGAAAATGAATTTTCGACTTTCACAATGCAACGCAGGAGTGGCTTGTCAGTCATGCTCGAACTGCGTTAAATGGTTGAAGAAATAAGGACTTTGCCGATGCGTTTGGGGCAACGGGGAACCTCGAGTTGCTGGTCTATTCAAAGAGGACAATTCGGAAAGACCCTATCACCGAAAATTAGGGTTGCAAACTTCAGGTTGGGAAATGCCTGGAGATTTGGGGATGGACTCTGGGGAGGGTGGTCAGCGAGGTTTACTGGCACAGAGTCCACCACCCAAAGCAGCCATTTTCTCCAAGGGAACTGATCTCTGTCACCTGGAGATCATATGTAATGCGAGGGGATCTCTAGACCACAGCTGCAGATTGGAAACCTTTTAAATCAAGTGCAGAAGAAGAGGAAGAGGAAGAGGAGGAGGAGGAAGAAGAAGAAGAAGAAGAAGAAGAAGAAGAAGAAGAAGAAGAAGAAGAAGAAGAAGAGTTGGACCCTGCCCTTCACTCAGAGTCCCAGAGCGGCTTATAATCTCCTTCCCTTCCTCTCCCCACAACAGAGACCCCCACCTCTTCTTTGCTTTCCAAACTAACCACTGTTCCGCATCAATGTTGGGACCGCTAGATGGAGCTCGCCATCTTGGGGGAGGGGGGGAAACCTTATATCCCTTTATTGTTCCTCTTACAGTGCTTTGCCTGTTATATCAGTGACTTAAGCTCCCAGTGTATACTGGGACATGTCATCTCTAAGATGTCTGCCATCCTATTTTAGAAATTGGATAACTTGCCTAGGAGGCGGAAACTATGGGGGCAATAGTTTGGGTGTCTAGTTACCAGGGCTGCCCGCCTCCAGGTGGGCTCTGGGAATCCCCTGGAATTACAGCTCCAGACTACAGAGATCAGTTCCCCTGGAGAAAATGGGATGCTTTGGAGAGTGGACTTTATGGCGTTGTACCCCAGTGAGTTTCCTGTCCTCCCCAGACGCCATCCCTGATCTGCAGGAGTTTCCCAGCATGGATCTGGCAACCCTACCCCCCTAACCCCCACTGGGGGCTAGGGGGGAACCTGGCAACCCTATTAGTTACCCCAGGGGATCATATAAGACACGTGAATCCTCTTCCTGTGATGTCTGAGCTGGGTCTGGGTGGTGGGAGGGGGCAGTGTGACACAGGGTTGCCAGGTCCCTCCCCACCTTTTGGTGGTGGGGGGCTCCTGTCCGGGATCCTCACAGGCACGCGCACTGTGTACACATCATGACGATGTCACCCAGAAGTGACATCATTGCGTTAAACACATTGCAGGGGGGGGAACGCCGTAGCATTCGGCAAAAAACTCTATGGTCACCATAGAGTTTTTTCCAAACGCTAGAGCGTCCCCCCTGCATCGTGCCTGGCGTGATGACATCACCTCTGGGTGACTTCATTGTGCTGGGCACGTCGGGCACTCTTCGGGGGCGGGGCTCCCCCACCACCCAGCTGGCCGGCGGGTGGATCAGAGGGCTGGAAATCGGGGGACAACCCCACCCCCATCGGGGGGATGGCCACCCTAGTGTGACAGGAGGGGAAAAGAAGAGGGGAAGAGGGTACTTAGCTCTAATAGAGTTAAGCAGGATATCCAACAAGGCTGGATCCAGCTTTAGCAGTTCATGCTGTGCTTTAGCAGTTCATGCCATGACCTGGAGTATATTTGAATAACTATAATTGGTCACCCCTGGGGTGCTTTGAGGCAGACAAATGGTTTTGGCTTGTGAACAAAGTATGTGCATGTGTGTGTGAGAGAGACAGAGAGAGAGAGAGAGAGAGAGACAGACAGATGGGCGGGTGGACACAAGGACAGACAGACAGACAGGCAAGGGAGAATCTTGTTCCGGCTCAAGAAATGGCCAGGATCCTCACCCCTGAAAGTAGGCTTTCCCCGTGCTAGCAGGAGGTTGTTTGGGCAGGGCACGGGGAAAGAGAGCACCGCGCAACACCACTTGCAGGTGGAGACCAGAAAGAGACATCCCCATGTCATAGGATGTTCTAGAAATTCCCCAGTCTCTATGGTAAACACCATAGAGCTTGGAAGGATTTCCAGAGAGTGTGGGAATTTAGCCCCCAGCTTAATTCATAATGCTGAGATTTCAGAGGATACTGATTAATGTGTAAGCAACGCCACGGAGAGCACTGCAACACCACTTGCAGGTGGAGACCAGAAGGAGACATCCCCATGTCATCGGATGTTCTAGAAATTCCCCCAGTCTCTATGGTAGTGGGGTTCCCCCTAGCGGCGTGATCCGGGCCGGCAGGTAACGGACCCATCAAGCGGGGTTCCCCGCCCCCGGGAGACTTGGCAACCCTACTGGACTTCCTAGGTGGTCTCCCATCCATATACTAACCAGGGCTGGCCCTGCTTAGCTTCTGAGACCTGACAAGAACACCATAGAGCTTGGAAGGATTCCCAGAGAGTGTGGGAATTTAGCCCCCAGCCTAATTCATAATGCTGAGATTTCAGGGGATACTGATTAATGTGTAAGCAACGCCACTCTTCTCTTCCACCCAAAGGCTGCTTTGATCCTAGAATTATTCTATGTGTTGGTTTTGTTTGTATAGATGTCTTTAATCACGTCATGATTCCATGGCCGCGGCCACCAAAGGCAGGAAGCGGAAGGCGTTTGATCATCAGCTTGTTAGGAAGGGTGTCGGAATGAGACAAGCTGATGATCAAACGTCTTAATCCGTCAACTGCCTTTGGTCACCTTGGTGATATAATTCCTTTTAAAAGTGCCTCTGGAAGCAGAACTCGATGCGCCATTAAGCTTACTCTTGACAAAGACATGCACGCAACGCACGGCTATCTCATCTGCATTATGCAAATAGCATTGCTGTCATTGCAGATAACATGTCCTGAAGAGGGCAGCCCAGACCTTGGATTTCTTGGAACTGAATACTCATAATCAGGTCTATTTTGGGGCAGGAACGCACAGGAACGGAGTTCCAGCTGGCTCCTGAGTTGGCCACGCCCAGCAGGAACTCATTAGTATAATAGGCCACACCCAACAGCAGGAACTCATTAGGATTGGCTACATTAGGGGTGTGTGGCCTAACATGCAAAGGAGTTCCTGCTACAAAAAAAGCTCTGGGTTTTGACAACAAACAAGGTAAAAAGAATCAGAAGCAAAAGGTTGGTGTGCCTGGATGACAACACTTCCGGTAACATGTGGGTGCGGCCTATTATGCTAATGAGTTCCTGCTGTCAGGGGCATGGCCTAATATGCTAATGAGTTTCTGCTATTGGGTGTGGCCTATTATGCTAATGAGTTCCTGCTGGGCTTTTTCTACAAAAAAAGCCCTGCTCATAATCATATATTTTCTGGTGATCTCATTGTCGGAGTTTTTCAACACACGAGTTGGTGGTGGTGGTGGAAAGTGCCATCAAGTCACAGCCAACTTATGGTGAGCCCGTACGGTATTCAAGGCAAGAGACATTAAGAGGTGGCTTGTCATTGTCTGCCTCTGTGTGGTGACCCTGGACTTTAGGGTTGCCAAGTCTTACCTATGGCTGCAGCGGGGGGAGTCCTGACCCCCTCCGTGATTTTCTATCACTACCACTATTGTTTGAGGAAAAACCATAGAGTTTTCTCTCGAATGATAGAGGGGCCCCCCCGCAACGTGCCCGACACGATGATGTCATCACGCCAGGCACGTCTCCACGATCCTGGCACTTTGGGAGTGGGGTTCCCCCTAGTGGCGTGATCCGGGCTGGCGGGTAACGGACGCATCAAGCGGGGAGACTTGGCAACCCTACTGGACTTCCTTGGTGGTCTCCCATCCATATACTAACCAGGGCTGGCCCTGCTTAGCTTCTGAGACCTGACAAGATCAAGGTAGCCAGGGCTATCCAGGTCAGGCATGAGTTTGTAATAATAAGGAAATTGAAAGGAGAGAGAAGTGTGTCTTGGTTCTCAGGAAGATTGTACATCAAAACAACTCACTAGCAGATGTCATTTTTTTCCAGGCAGCCAGTTTGGTGTGGAGGTTAAGAGCGCGGACCCTAATCTGGGAGAACCGGGTTTGATTCCCCACTCCACAACATGTACCTGCTGGTGTGACCTTGGGTCAGTCACAAGTTCTCTCAGAGCTGTTCTTTCACGAGCAGTTCTCTCAGAGCTCTCTCAGCCCCACCTACCTCACAGGCAGTATTCCCTCTAAGCTGAGTTAGTGTGAGCTAACAGTTTCTTAGCCTCCAGCTCATACATTTTTGTCTTAGCTCAGGAAAGATGGCTCCAGAGCAAACTAATTTCTGCAGAAGCCAAATCGCTCACTCACAACTTTAATGCCAGTAGCTCACAAAGTAGAATTTTTGCTCATAAGACTCCAAAGCTTAGAGGGAACATTGCTCACAGGGTGTCTGTTGTAAGGAGGGGAATGGAAGGAGTTTGTAAGCTGCTCCGAGCAGCCATTTTCTCCAGGGGAACTGATCTCTGTAGTCTGGAGGTAAAGCTGTAATGCCTGGGAATCCCCAGGTCCCACCTGGAGGCTGGCATCCCTATGAGACCACCTTCCAAAAGAGCCAATTTTTTTACCAAGGGAACTGATTTGTTTCCTGGAGATCAACTGCAATAGTGGGAGATCTCCAGGTCCTGCCTGAAACTTGGCAACTCTATCCCTGACTCCCCTAGACTCACTGCAGAGGAAGCCATCTTTGTGAAGGTGGAAACACCCTTCTAGATGAAGACTGGAGTCCTGAATAGGACTGCCTTGAAAGGAAGCCATTTTGGTGATTTCTTGTCTGGCCTCAGGCTTGCCAAGTCCCCCGGGGGGGGGGGGGAAACCCCCACCCCAGAGGCCCATTCCCCGCTTCCAGTGGAGCCCCACCCTGACGTACACGTCACCGGGAAGTGACGCAACCATGCCAGGCACGCTGGGGGCGGGGCCACGGTCATCCGAGGGAAAATCCTATGGTTTCCTATGGCGTCACTTCCGAGTGATGTGGATGCGGCGCGTGCGCATTGCGCGCATGCTCCAGCCGCCAGCCGGGAGTCCCCCGCTGTGGCGAAAATCAGACTTGGCAACCCTGTCTGGCTTACTGTTGCCACCAGGAAAGGCAGCCTTTCTTGCCAGCCCTAACTCCTCCTCAGAAACGTTTCCACGCGGCCGTGAATTTCCTCGGGGATTGCTCACGGAACCGAGGGACGGCCTGGCGCTTCAGCAGGCCGGCAAACACACACACGAAGAGCAAGTGACGATGGGCCTATCTCGAGCAAACCTTTCCCCTTACGGCTGTTTTATCGCTCACCTGTGGATGTGGAGAATTTCTTTCCCCCCCATCTCGATTTTCTTGATAAAAGCCGAGGCTGTCTACGGAAGGCCCAAATGTGTCTCTTCTCATGTTAATGGGCCTGCTTACTCATCCTGGCTTGCGGAACAACAAAGCAACCCGCGTATGCCCCAATTTAGACCGCAAATGTCTTCCTTGAGTCTGATTTCTGTCTCCCTCTCTCTTCTCCCCCCCCCACCCCTCGGAATAAAGCCCTTTGAAACCAATTAATAGTTGACCTACATAATAATGTACTTATTTCCATGTCCCTACCCTCCTTCAAACCATACCGGGGATTTTCTGCTGGCAGAAAAGCGAGCGAGTATGATCACTGAAGCCTGCATTAAGAGCTTCAGGTTAAACAAGCGGCTGTCTTTTGTAACAGCTATGAAACAACCCCTCCTGGCAACATTTCCAAGCGTATAAGCTCATAGTACAAGACTTACAGAGATTAGGAGTACAACCGACTCTGTCCGCTTTCCCTTTCTCGTGGTTATAACTGCGTTCCTAATCATGCTTTGCCTTAGGATAGTGTTTCGGTGAGTTTTGAAACTAGGGTTGCCAA
>NW_015165962.1:72167-77820 GCF_001447785.1 Gekko japonicus
AACAGATCTGAGAAAACCTGCGACTGACCCAAGGTCACACCAGCAGGTGCATGTGGAGGAGTGGGGGATCAAACCCGGTTCTCCAAGAGTCTGCGCTCCTAAGCACTGCACCTAATTACAAATGGTCTCCAGGCAACAGGGATCAGTTCCCCTGGAGAAAATGGCCGCTTTGGAAGGTGGACTGTGTAGCATTCTACTCCGCTTAAGTCCCTCCCCTCCCCAAAGCCCACCCTCCTCAGACTCCACCCCCCATATCTCCAGATATTTCCTAACCCAGAGTGAGGGCCCTACCTAAAGGCTGAATGCATAAAAGTGTAGGTGGGATCTGCAGTCCAGAAAGATGACAATGGATCTCAACAACAAGGGTTTAATAATCCCAGTCTTACTCCTCCACATGTGATTAGCTCCTGAACTGAGGTCATGTGCAGAGAACTTGGGAGCTCTTTGCGCTTGCCTTCTGCTATGAGTGGTCTTTAGGGTTGCCATCCCCCGATGGCCAGCTGGCTGGCAGGGGAGCCCCGTCCCCAAGGAGCCCCATCGTGCCCAACATGCCCGGCACAATGACATCACCTGGAGGTGACGTCATTGCACTGGGCATGTTGCACAGGTGACACTCTAGCATTTGGGTTAAACCTCTATGGTGACCATAGAGCTTTCCCCCAGAATGCTAGAATGTCCCCTGCATGAAGTGCCCGGCACGAAGCACCCTGCATGAAGTGCCGGGCAAAGCAAGAAGATCCCGGGACCCGGCAGGAGCACCCCTGCCAGCAGCCAGGCAAGACATGGCAACCCTGGTGGTCTTCTGCTTCCCCTGATAATATTTTCAACTGAGTGGATTTAGCTCTGTTAACAATTAAGAATGACATGCCTTCCCACCGTCCCTCTTCTCCTCGCCAGGGCTATTTTGGGGCAGGAACGCACAGGAACGGAGTTCCGGCTGGCTCCTGAGTTGGCCACGCCCAGCAGGAACTCATTAGCAGAATAGGCCACACCCAACAGCAGAAACTCATTAGGACTGGCTACATTAGGGGTGTGTGGCCTGACATACAAAGGAGTTCCTGCTACAAAAAAAGGCCCTGAGTTTTGACAACAAACAAGGTAAACAGAATAACAAGCAAAAGGTGGGTGTGGCTGGATAACCACACTTCTGGTAACATGTGGGTGCGGCCTAATGTGCTAATGAGCTGTGCTGTCAGGGGTGTGGCCCAATATGCTAATGAGTTTCTGCTATTGGGTGTGGCCTATTATGCTAATGAGTTCCTGCTGGGCTTTTTCTACAAAAAAAGCCCTGCTCCTCGCACAACCTTCGGTGCCATTGCCCACCGACTTATTTACATTATTTATTTATTTATTTATTTATTTGTTCAACTTTTACCCCGCCCTCTTTCCGAGGCGGCTCAGGGCGGCTTACAATGGTTATATACAATTAATACCGATTGTCACATCTAAAACAATGCAAAGCAATACAATAAATACAACTTATTAAAATTAGAATGTGGCGGCCATCTGTTATAAAGTGCCAGTGCTTATGTGGGACGGTCAGTGTGGCCCAGGGCTGTTAGAACGCTTGTCGGAACAGCTCGGTCTTCACCGCTCTACGGAATTGTTGAAGATCCCGCAGAGCTTCCTTAAGCTTCCCATGTAATTTTTGGACCAGTGCACCCTGATTCTTATTTGCACATTGCGCCACCCGGAATCTCATTTACCCAACCTAATCTGCTCGGTGAATTATTCTTTTGACATTCAGGCATCGCAGGGAATGAATACTCATTGCCAGCAACTGTCGCCTGACTCAGCTGCGGTTTCAGGACCTCCGTTCCCAATTAACACCTATTCTCTAACGGGCACTTATTAATATTAAAAGGAAGAAAAATGGAGGTGCCTTATATTGAGTCAGACTCCAGATCTATCAAGGTCCGTATTGCCTGCTCTGACTGGCAGCAGCAGCTCTTCCTCCAGGGTCTCTGGAAGAGGTCTTTGACATCCCCTACTATGGGGCCTTGGCGGCTAACATAAACATAACAACATAAGAGATGCCAATGTTGGATCAGGCCAAAGGCCCATCCAGTCCAACACTCTGTATCACACAGTGGCCAGAAATACCAGGTGCCATCAGGAGGTCCACCAGTGGGGCCAGGACATTAGAAGCCCTCCCACTGTTGACCCCCCCCTAGCACCAAGATGACAGAGCATCACTTGCCCCAGAGTCCCTATCTATACATTGTGGCTAATAGCCACTGATGGACCTCTGCTCCATATGCTTATCTAATTCCCTTTTGAAGCCATCCATGCTTGTAGCCGCCACCACTTCCTGTGGCAGTGAATTCCAAGTGTTAATCACTCTTTGGGTGAAGAAGGACTTCCTTTTATCCGTTCTAACCTGACCGCTCAGCAATTTCATGGAGTGCCCACGAGTTCTTGTCTTGTGAGAAAGGGAGAAAAGTACCTCTTTCTCTACCTGCTCATTCCCATGCATAATCTTATAAACCAGAGGTGAAGAGGCTGAGCTGCTGACCAGAAGGTCTGTAGTTCCGCCGTTCGAGACCCTAGTGCCCTGTGATGGAGTGAGCTCCCGTCTCTGGCCCCAGCTCCTACCAAACTAGCAGTCTGAAAGCAAGAAATTGCAAGTAAATGATTAGGTACCGCTTCGGTGGGAAGTTAACAGTCTTCCGTGCTCCTCTGCGTTTAGTCATGCTGACCACATGACCATGGAGAAGTCTTCAGACAGCGCTGGCTCTTTGGCTTGGAAACAGAGATGAGCATCACCCCTTAGAGAGAGTCGGATTCGACTGGCTTTTGAGCAAGGGAAACCTTTACCTTTACTATGTGGGCATGTTATGCGTCGTCAAGCCACTTCCAGCTTATGGAAACCCCATGAATTAATGGCTTCCAAAACATCCCATTGTTAACAGCCTTGCTCAGGTATTGCAAACGGAGACTTCCTTCATTGAGGGGAGCGGTGGCACAGTGGGTATATCCCACTGTCTTAACATCCGAACTGTGTCAGTTCGAGCCCCGCGCTGGTGTGAGCAGCCAGCCTGTCATCCCCAGCTCATCGTCCACCCAGCGATTCGAAAGCCTCGGCAAGTAGATAAAATGGGAACCACTCCTTAGAGAGGGTGGGCACACCCACTCCCCTGTGGGAAGGTGTTAGCTGTAAGTTTGGACGTCCTGCTCCAGGATCGGAAGGCAGAAGAATCTACTCAGCTAAGAAAATCCCTGCAGTGGGATGCTCCGGCCAGGCGGTGTGCGCAGTGTGGCGATGCAGCTGTTGGAACATGACTGAGTCAAGCCAGAAACGTTTCCACGTTGTCAGCCACTCTGAGACTCCTTTGGGTAGTGAAGGGCAGGGTGTAAATCCAATCTCTTCTCTTCTTCTTCTTACCCAATGCCTTTTTAACAGGATGTCTCTGAGATTGAACCTGGGGCCTTCTGCTTACCAAGCAGATGCTCCACCACTGAACTGTGGGCCTTGCATTTGTACAATGAAACGAAAGGAAAGGAGGAGGAGGAGGAGATGGGATTTATACCCCGCATTTCACTCTGAGTGTCAGAGCGTCTTACAAACTCCTTGCCCTTCCCCACCCCACAACAGACACCCTGTGAGGTCGGCGGGGCTGAGAGAGCACTGACAGAAATGGCTCTTTTTCAAGAACAGCTCTGACAGAACTATGGCTTGCCCAAGGTCATCCAGCAGCTGCAAGCGGAGGAGTGGGGAATCAAACCTGCTTCTCCCAGATTAGAGTCCGCGCACTTAACCACAACACCAAACAAATCAAAGACGCCACCAAGACAACAAGCTAGTATGTCACAGGGAGGGCAGGACGTTGGAGCAAACAGCAAGTCATACAATGCAGCAGCCTTTACCTCCCTCCGTATCGCGATTGTCCGTATTTTACTGTAGAGAAAAAGGGATAACATGGCATAGGTTTATATAAGGCATTTCCCCCCCTATAGTCTTATTACTGCTGCTTAAAAAAAAATCAGCTTTGCTAATATCTCAGCCAGTATCCCATAGCCTGGCCGTTGCCATGACAACTCCCTCCCTCCCCTTTAAAACTTTTTATTTAATAACAGTGTGAACTGGTGCTTAAAGCTTTAAGGAAACATGACCTACCAGGGAGTAAATTACGGGGCGCTGCATTCTTATAGGCTCCCCGTGTTCCATACCATTTAGCTCCTTTGCCAGAACATGCATTTTAACCTAAGAGCAGCAATTTGGACTCGTTTCCCCCCCCCCCCCACTGACTCCCGCTGGAAGGTACACCCCCCCTGTGCAATACAACAGGTATGTGGCGAGCAGGTAGGAGGAAGCAAAGAGGTAAGGATAAAGGGTTCTGGAACACCTCCCTTTTATGGAAGGAACAGTAGAGCAACCCCATTTGCCCTCAGCATGTCCAATGCGCTCGCATTAAATTACCCTATTTGTTTCTAACCCCTGCCAAATCGTATTTGCACAGTCACCTAATGCAGAATCCATACATACCAAAGAAGCAACGTAGGTTTTGGCTGACAAAGGGGACAATAAGATCTCCAACGGGGCACAGGATCCCCGGGGCTTTCTTTACGTCCTTGAGAAGAACGAACGTTCGGGGAGGGAAAACACACCGAAATTCCTCGCCGAAAGAGGCAAAAAATAGCTCAGGTCTTTGCCGGCCGAATGGAACAGATCGGCTTCTGCAGCTCCAACAGAAAAAGTGGAAAGATAACGAAGGGTTGCCCTAGATTCTGTCGGGAACAAGCCCATAGCTGGGGACAAAAGTCAAGGATGAGACCCAGAATAACTGGGGGTGGTGGGAGTGGCAGCTTCAAGGAAGAAGCCGGCGATCAGCTACAGAGTGGCTGAGGGCTTCCTTCCCTGCCTTACAGCTGATTACTGGCCACTGCCTGGGTGATGCCAGGTCCCCTCATTTCTCCAGTGGGAGGATTTGGGGGGCATTCTGGGGGTGGGTGGCGACAGCCCCTCTCCCTCCTTCCTGAAAGATTTAAAGGGCCCTCCAGCTGATCGGCGGGCCATGTGCTCCCCGTCGATCAGCTGAAGCCCTTTAAACCTCACAGTTCTCACAGCCCATCACAGTTCTCTCAGAACCCTCTCAGCCCCACCTACCTCGCAAGGTGCCTGTTGAGGGGAGAGGAATCATAGGATCATAGAGTTTATTTTATTTTTTTATTTTTTTATTATTCGACTTCTATACCGCTCAGACCCGAAGGTCTCAGAGCGGTTTACAATTTTTGCTGCAAGTGCAGATGTTCCTAATTCTATGGCCACATTTTTGTTACAGGGGTGGGGTTTTTCCTACCAGCACCCGGGTGGATTCGCTTGCTCACAGCTCTCCGGCAGTTCGCTGGTCAGCGTGCGTCTGCGGTTGATTTTTTCTTTCTCGGCGTAGATCTTCCGGCGCGCGGCCCACTGCAGTCTCGGCTTAGCTCTGCCCCGTATTTGGCTCCGCTTGCGCCTGCGCCGCTTGTGCCGCTGTGCGCTTCACCGTCGCGCCGTTTCTCCGTCATCGGATGCCGGGTACTGGGTGCCATTGTTTCCTTGGCCACCAGGGATCGCCGCATCACGATGCTGCGCTGCTGTTTCGTCCTCGCCGTCACCGCTGCCGCTGCCGCCGCCATTGCTGATGTTATCGCCTGCCACCGTCATCGCCGT
>NW_015165962.1:79007-79483 GCF_001447785.1 Gekko japonicus
CCCTCTAAGCTGCGGAGTCTTTTGAGCAAAAATTCCACTTCCTGAGCTACTGGCATTAAAGCTGTGGGGAAGCGAGTTGCCTACTGCATGAATTAGTTTGCCCTTGAGCCATCCTTCCTAAGCTAGGACAAAAATGTGTGAGCCAGAGGCTAAAAAACTGTGAGCTATCTCACACTAACTCAGCTTAGAGAGAACACTGGATGCAACCCTTCCTGCCTTCCCTCTCATGATCGGCCTAAGCAGGGCTTTTTTGGTAGAAAAAGCCCAGCAGGAACTAATTAGCATATTAGGCCACACCCTGACAGCACAGCTCATTAGCAAATTAGGCCACACCCCATGTTACCAGAAGTAACCTTTTGCTTCTTATTCTGTTTACCTTATTTGTTGTCAAAACCCAGGGCTTTTTTTTTTTTTTTAGCAGGAACTCCTTTGCATGTTAGGCCACACAACCCTAATGTAGCCAATCCTCATGGGTT
>NW_015165962.1:79508-92416 GCF_001447785.1 Gekko japonicus
CTAAAAGGCCGGATTGCTGCGTGGGCAAGGAGGGCTGGAGGAGGTCTTCTTCCCCCCCCCCCATCAGTCTAACAGCTAGCAGAGGCGGAAAACTGGGGCAACCACGTTGGCTGGCTCCACGCTAGCTGGGGGGGGGGGACAGCTGATTGGTTTCTTTGATTTGGCAGGCGGTGCGGGAATGCACAGGCTAACAGCTAGGAGAGGCGGAAAACTGGGGCAACCACGTTGGCTGGCTCCACGCTAGCTGGGGGGGGGGGACAGCTGATTGGTTTCTTTGATTTGGCAGGCTGTGCAGCAATGACGTGGAGCCTGCCCGGGAGGATTTAAGCC
Organism: Gekko japonicus; assembly: GCF_001447785.1. Classification (NCBI taxonomy): domain Eukaryota; kingdom Metazoa; phylum Chordata; class Lepidosauria; order Squamata; family Gekkonidae; genus Gekko; species Gekko japonicus. The sequence continues at coordinate 79,839 of NW_015165962.1, forward strand.
ACACCGCCAGGAAGCGTGGCAGTGCGATTTCCATCGGATCCCCACCCACCCTCCCTGGGTTAAAAAGTTTCTCTATGTTCGTGCTGTCACAGCTGGTGGTTTTTGCGCATCTGGGGTGGATCCCTTTCGGGGAGACGGGCCTGCGTGTCCACCTCCCCCATTTTGGGGACCCCCTTAAGGGGTCTGGGGGTTTGAGCCGATACGCAGTAGGCCCATCTCGGGGGCTGTGCCAGGCTCACCCCAGGTGTAAAATTGGTACCACGCAGAGGCAGCCACCCTTGTGATATCAGTAGTATTTGTCGCTCCTGGGTTTCTCCCTCAGCAGGTGGGCAGAGGGACGTGGTTATCGGGCGACAGGCAGATCGCTCGATTTCCCAGGATCTACCCCCATGCTGCGCCAATGCTCCTTGTTCTGTAATCAATAAAGCTGTGGCCTGTTTTCTATTCCAAAATTGTCATGTGGTGTGTTTGCTGTGGACCTCTGCAAGACCTCTCCTTACTAAGCCCTGTGCCAGCAACCAGAATTACTGTCAGATAGCCATCTAACCTCCACAGAAGGAGAGCCCACAGAAGGTGATTTTAAGCTGCTTAGAGACTCCATAGGGTAGAGGAAGGTAAAGGTAAAGGTTCCCTTGCTCGAAAGCCAGTCGAATCCGACTCTAGGGTTACATTGCTCATCTCCGTTTCAAAGCCGAAGACGTTTCCGTGGTCATGTGGCCGGCATGACTAAACACCAAGGTGCACGGAACACTGTTACCTTCTTACCGAAGCAGTACCTATTTATCTACTTGCAATTTCTTGCTTTCGAACTGCTAGGTTGGCAGGAGCTGGAACTAGAGAAAGTGGGGTATAAAAAACCAGCTCCTTCTTCCATAGACAGTTGGACAAACCTAAAGTATCACTAATCCAATCCAGCCACTGATAAAGGCAGCCTCACATCCGAATCATCCAGGATGGGCCATCAGAAGGACAATTAAACCCATCCTTCATTCCCAGTTCTTTGTCAATATGGTAAACCCATCCAACAATCACGTCACCCTGGAATGTCAGCTATTTCCTTCTAATCTTCCTGCCAGATTTGGCAACAGTTACCTTCAAACTTCCCAGTCAAATTCAATTTTCAGATATAGGACCAATCATGTTCCTGGAAAGTGGGTTCCTGTGTCTAGCTAGGGGATCCTTCCCCATAAAAAGACCATCACAACTTACTGGGAAGTGTCCCAGGTTTTCCCACGACCTAAGCACTTCTGCAACTGTGTTGCAGGCTGCTTTTACTCCCTCCTCGACCTGCTTTTTGGACCTTAGCTGCATTTGCCTCTGGACCTCTCCTGACTTCAAGCCCAGGATTTCAGGTTGTATTTCCCTTCCCTAAAACTTCCCAGTTTCCTTCCTTTTCTTTTATAAGAGAACTGCTACAAAGGAATTTCAAAGGGAGATTAGAAAGCGAAACAGCTGAATTGCAACTGATAATCATACTCAAGTCAATGTATCCTCCTGGACTGAATGAAGATGTAGGTTTCCTGTCTCATTACCAATGCGGATTTTATTTATCTAGTTATTCAATTTTTATCCCACTCCTTCCCCCACCAGGCAGGGGAACTCCAAGTAAGTTCTCCAGGCCTACTACCCCTCTGCATATCACACCTCATCTGATCATACCTGCTATTGTGATTTGCCTGCTATTGTCGTTAGGCATCTGAAATCACTCCACTCGCCAAGATATAAGGACAGATGGACATTCTAGCTGTATCTGAAATGAACAATGCCACCAATTTTGTTAGTCTTTTAGGTGCTGCTGGACTCTTCTTCTTTTCTACTGCTACAGGCAGACTAACACGGCTACCCATATTGCCTCCTGGCAGTGTTTAAAATACAGATTTTAAACTAGTGAGTTCATGTGTTTTATTGTGTTTTATTGTCCTTTATATTGCAAGCTGCCGTGAGTTCCTGTGAGGCGGAAAGGTGGCTGATAAATGTTTAAAGAAATAAAAAAACATCATTACTGACACATCTTTCAAATTCCGAATATTTTTCCTCCCAGTGCTGAACTCCAGTGTCTCATTTTGAAGTCTGCAACTTTATGGAGCAGACTCTGATATACGAAGTAGGGAATTTAAATGAGAACCACCTGACTGAACAGGTGCGTCCTGAACATTCGTTTCCACTCTGCTTCCTAGGCCGAAACCAGTTCCTCAAGTTGTGCCTGGGAAACAATAGGAATCAATGGGAAATGTAGAGCAGCCGTGTAATGTGGGGGAGGTGGAGGGAAGAAGAAGAAGAGGAGGAGAAGGAGATTGGATTTATACCCGCCCTTCACTCGGAGTCTCAGAGGGTCTTACAAACTCCTTTCCCTTCTCCTCCCCACAACAGACACCCTGTGAGGTGGGTGGGGCTGAGAGAGCCCTGACAGAAATTGCTCTTTTCAAGAATATCTCTGACAGAACTATGGCTTGCCCAAGGTCACACCAACAGCTGCGAGTGGAGGAGTGGGGAATCTACTACTCTACTACTGAATCCTCAGAACGTGAGTGACATTGCACGTCACTTCCGTTGACGTGCTGGTGGCGCATCTGGAGCCGGCTCCCGGAGCCGGCAGAGCCTCCCCCGCCGGTGAGTATAAAGGGACTTGACAACCCTAGCAGTTTGTTGTGAGGAAAGGGTTGCCATAACTTCATAAGAACATAAGAGAAGCCAATGTTGGATCAGGCCAATGGTCCATCTAGTCCAACATTATGTGACACACACTGGCCAAAAATACCAGGTGCCATCAGGAGGTCCACCAGTGGGGCCAGGGCACTAGAAGCCCTCCCACTGTTGCCCCTCCAAGCACCAAGAATACAGAGCATCCCTTGCCCCAGACCAAGAGTCCCTATCTATACCTTGTGGCTAATAGCCACTGATGGATCTCTGCTCCATATGCTTATCTAATTCCCCCTTGAAGCTGTCCATGTTTGTAGCCGCTGCCTCCTCCTTAAATTTAACCAGATGTTGTTTCCTAAAATTATTCCAAGGTGATATGACTATACCTATGGCCCATCACTAATACCAGGAGTCCAATTATAAGTATACAAGGTAATCTTATCTTTGATAGAATCATTTTTATTCAATAATAACTTCTTTTATACATTTGGACAGAATAATGAAGTTTCTTCTCTCCCCCCCCCCCCTTTTTTTTTATAATTTTAGGAAACAACATCTGGTTAAATTATACATGTACTAAAATTCTGTAACAGGTCTTTGAACGTGTGTCTAGAATATATAGATAATAGTGACCACTGAGGAAGGCCCTTAGGGGCCGAAACGCGTTTGGTCTTCAGTTGTAAATTATTTACCCATCATATGTATGTATAGAGGATAAGCTTTTATAGTCTGATCTTAGACAAAGTAATTTTTAATCAGGAAAGTTTTAACATGTGTACACCTTAATCAATATTTGTACTTTTAGCTGTATGGTTTAGCTTAGCCCTCAATGACCAACGACAGCCACTACGGTCACAGACGTAGGAAGGGAATGGAGATAATGGGAAGCAGATGGCGGCATGTGAATCCAGTCCGCTCCTCCTGATTTTGAAGCGGGTCAGAAATTAATGCCATAAACAAACTTGCAAGTAGAAAGGCATTTTTTAAAAAAATTGCAAACAAGCTGTTTTGTGTGGGATGGACTGGCGCGGAGATGGGTAAGGGTTTTTTTTTTTTAATTTTAAACTTTAGGTTTCCTGCCCAAATTGCTCAGCAATTACCTGGATAAAGTGGTTACATATTGCTGCTGAAGAGTTGTAATCCTCTCTTAATAAGTGGGGGAAGCACTAATTATTTGCCTCTAAAGCAAACATGCACTTCAGCCGTAATTTATTTAAAAGAGCAGAGCTGGAGGGGAATGGACTGAAACCGGGGAGCTCAAAATGTTGAGCTAGAAGCCTTCGGCTGTGGAAGGGGAGGAAAAAGGAGATGGAGGAGGAGGAGACGCTTTCATACTCCTCTTTTCTCTCCCTTAAGGAGTATCAGAGCGGCTTACAGCCGCCTTCCCTTCCTCTCCCCACAACAGACATCTTCTGAGGCAGTTGGGGGTGAGAGAGCTCTGAGAGAACTGTGCCTGGCCCAAGGTCACCCAGCCTACTTCATATGGAGGAGGAGTGGGGAATCAAACTGGGTTCTCCAGAGTAGAGTCTGCCACTCTCAAACACTAACACCATGCCGGGGTAGGAGCGTCCTAATCTGAGACAGTGGGATCAGGGAATGCACCACTTCTAATGGAAAGTGATCACATATCAGGATGCTCCTCTATTGTCCTTCCTTCCTTCCGCCCTCTCTCTCTTCTTTCTTTCTTTCTTTCTTTCTTTCTTTCTTTCTTTCTTTCTTTCTTTCTTTCTTTCTTTCTTTCTTTCTTTCTTTCTTTCTTTCTTTCTTTCTTTCCTTGCTTCAACTCAAGGCAGAGCACATGATATTAAAAACATGTCATCAGACAGTATGAGACATCCAATAAACAAGTAGTCCCCAGCCCTGGCCCTGGTTGAGGCTGGGGATCACCAGTAAATGATGGTCCAATGAACATAAGATGAGCACATCTGTCTATCTGTCTTTCATATCTATCCTCCCCCCTCCCTCCCTCCCCCTGTCTGTCTGTCTGTCTGTCTGTCCATCCTCCCTCCCTCCATCATCCATCTATCTATCATCCATCCATCCATCCATCCATCATCCATCGCTCCATCATCTATCTATCTATCTATCTATCTATCTATCTACCTATCTATCCATCTATCCATCTATCTACCTATCTATCTCCACTGTCGACGGACGCCGAGTGCTGGGCGCTTTTGTCTCCATCGGCCACCAGGGATCACCGCACCGCACCGCCACAACAACGCCGCTACCACTGCCGTCGCCATTGCTGCCACCGAACTCCACCATGTCCCCACTTGGAGGAGGGTGCCCCCTACCCTTCTAAGGGTAGGTACCCATTTATCTACTTGTATATATATATTTTTAAACTTTCGAACCGCTGGGTGGGCGGGAGCTACGACTAGGGCCGGGTGCTCACCCCGGCCGCGGTGGGTCTCGAACAGCCATAGGGCTGTTTGCTATGATGTTACATGCAAGCGTTGTTATTGCTTGCATCACCGCTCCTATCCATCTATCTATCCATCATCTATCCATCAATCTATCTGTTCATCCTCCCTCCCTCCCTCATCTATCTATCTATCTATCTATCATCTATCTCTATCTATCTCTATCTATCTCTATCTATATCTATCTATATCTATCTTTCTATCTATCTTTCTATCTATCTTTCTATCTATCTTTCTATCTATCTTTCTATCTATCTTTCTATCTATCTATCTTTCTGACCATCCATCCATCCATCCATCTATCCTCCCTCCCCATCTCTCGGAAGCTTATTCTACAATAAAGTTTGTTAGTCTTAAAGGTGTTCCTGGACTTTTTACTATTTTGCTTATGGAATGAATACTTCCCCCCCCTTTTTTTTCAGTATTTATTTCTATGCTTATCAACAGTTTTTTTCCTCTCCTTTCCACTGTTGCTTTTGTAGGTTTGCTTCTTTTTATTGTGCATGGCAGTTGTATGTTTTTTTGATGTTCAGTAGATAGGGTAGAACAAAGTCCGGTGGTATTTATACGTGCCATGCCCATCTTTTGTATGCATCATATCTACAATGCACAAATCATGTGGTGTGAATTTAGTGCGAGGAAATGGAACTGTCCCCGGTTTAATTCGCACAACAGAGAAGCGAAATGAAAATCAGGGACAAACAGCAGGGATAAAACAATAAAAATATGTTCCCTGGTTTACTTCCATTGCTCCGCCCACTGTGCAGACCGAACCAAGTAGTCCGATTCCTCACCGATTCCATCCACCTAGATGCTCTTTGTGGCTTATATCTAAATCGTATCTCCAGGTTTTTATTTTGTTATGATTTTCCTCCCAGTTTGTAAACACATTTGCATTGCCTGCCTGGCTATTGTCCCCCAAAATGTACCTGCTGTTCTGAACCACGAGGTTTCAAAAATGTGACAGTCCCCATTATTAGCACAGACAATGGGACGCTCGGTAAAACAGCCTAGGGTGGGAAATGCTGGCATCTCATAGTTCCTAGCAGCGGAAGTGCATTTGATTTCCTTTCCCCCATTCCTTGGACAACGTAGTCCACGCTTGGGGACCTGCCATAGCTTGCCTCCAGATAGCAGATCGTTCTGTTGGTAGCCTCTGTTGAATACTTTTTTTGGTAGAAAGGGGGAAAAAGGACAAATTAGAAAAAAAGCAGGGGGGATTCTCTTTGTCACTGTAGATAAAGAGGATTAGACTGAAGCTCGGTATAAAGGCATACTGTTGGTAGCCATGAGATTATGGGTTACTGTACTGCATCTCCGCTTAGAGCTGTGTTTCATAGCTGTATGGACAGGAGAGGGATAAGAACATAAGAGAAGCTAATGGTGGATCAGGCCAGTGGCCCATCCAGTCCAATACTTTGTCACACAGTGGCCAGAAATATCAGGTGCCATCAGGAGGTCCAGCAGTGGGGCCAGGACACTAGAAGCCCTCCCACTGTTTCCCCCCCACCTCCCAAGCACCAAGACTACAGAGCATCACTTGCCCCAGACTGAGAGTCCCTATCTATACCTTGTGGCTAATAGCCACTGATGGACCTCTGCTCCATGTGTTTACCCAATTCCCTCTTGAAGCCATCCATGCTTGTAGCTGCCACCAACTCCTGTGGCAGTGAATTCCACCTGTTAATCACTCTTTGGGTAAAAAAAGTACTTCCTTTTATGTGCTCTAACCCGACTGCTCAGCAATTTCATGGAGTGTCCACGAGTTCTTGTATTGCAGGAAAAGGGAGAAAAGTACCTCTTTCTCTACCTGCTCTCTCCCATGCATCATCTTGTAAACCTCGATCATGTCACCCCTCAGTCGTTGTTTCTCCAGGCTAAAGAGCCCCAAGCATTTTAACCTTTCCTCATAGGGAAAGTGTTCCAACCCTTTTATCGTTCTAGTTGTCCCTTTCTGCACTTTTTCCAATGCTATAATATCCCTTTTGAGGTGTGGTGACCAGAATTGTACACAGTCTTCCAAATGAGGTCGCATCATCAGTTTGTACAGGGGCCCAGTTACTTATGCATCTTGACTCTAACTAGCCCTTCCTGGCAACTAACCCCCTTCTTCCTATATGTAATGGTTGAAGGAATTCTCTTTCACTGTATCTGCAGAAGTGTGTTCGTGTCACGGTAGAGCCAGGAAGGGAGGCAGGCAGACAGAGGGAGTCACAGTACAAGTCCGAGGGTCAGCTGGGAAAGCAGTCAGCAGAGTGTTAACAAGTCCCAAAACACAAGACACAGCCATAGTCAAACTTTACCAGAGGTCACAGTCCAGAGATCAAAGCCGAGAGCGTTGTCAGGTTCAAAAGCGGGGGGTCAGTAGCCGGAGCAGAAGTCCAAAACACGAACCGAATCCAAAAAGCCACAGAGTCACACAGGAGCCAAGGTGCAGAGCTTCTGGTTCTACGAACTAGTTTGCCAGCACAAGTTGTTCATGGCCAGAAGCCCTCCTAAATAGTTCTCTGGCTCATTAACCCATTAACACCTTTGTGTGAAGTCCTGGCTTCTGTTAAAACTCAGGGCTCAAGGATCTCCGCCCTCTTGAGCATGCTTCATTTCGTCTGCTAGCCAGATCTTGACGTCTCCTATCCCTAAGCCGGCTTACAGGTGGGGGAGATGCCGGAGGTGAGCTGCTTACAGCTTGATCAGTCCCAGGTATAAACCGTCCTGTAGTTGGCTCAGATTGCTGTGTATCCTCCTCTGCACTTACAGTAGGTGCAGATCCTGGTGCTTCTTCAGCTCTTAAAGGCACTGAATCCTCCCCTCTTAGGCTGTCAGGAGCTGGCTCTGGGGCTGAGTCAAGGACAGGCATGACAGTTTGCACACGAACGCTTATACCTTGAATAAAACTTTGTTGGTCTTAAAGGTGCCCCTGGACTCAAACTTTGTTTTGTCAGATGAAGGGAGCTTTGACTTTTAAAACCTTTATGCCCTGGAACTCTTGTTGGACTTTAAGGTGCTACTGGACTCAAAGCTTCCTCTTCTACTACAAACCAACATGGTTACCCACCTGAAAGCACTACTTAACAAACCTTGCTTAGGCCCCGTTCACACGGAGCATTTGCTGCCCTGAAGGCACGATCGTCGCACGGATTTTCCTGGGAGGCGTAGCGCACCCGTGGCTAACCCGTGGCTTCTCGCTGAAGATCTGGAGTAAAAAAACTACCACATACGAGGTACTAGTTTCTGGAAAACGTGGGGCAAGGGCGGGCATCTGATCGCGTTTCCGTGTGAATCCTGTGGCATCCGGCGCCTGTCTATGTCCCGTCGCAAACCGGATTTTTTTTGTAAGTCTCCACAGGATGCGCACAAACAATCATGCGCATGCGCAAACTTTGATGAGAAAAAAATTTCCCGTTATCCACGGAAGGGGCACCTAGCAATTGTCGGTGTGATTGCGCTGCTTCTTTGCCGTGCTGCAGGATAGCCGTGTGATCGGCACCTAACGGACTAACCACGGGACCTCAACGGGACATGTGATTGGGCTGCCACGCGTTACTTTGCTCCGGGGTAACAGCCACGCTCCTCCCCCACACACACATTTTCTGGCCTGTGTGACCAGGACCTTAGACTTCTTTCCATTCCACAGATGTTTTTGTTCAAGAAGGATCCCTGCCACACCCCGGGATTTATTTTTTTAAGGGGCTTTCTTGAAGACGATTGTAACACAAAAGCTTTCCAAACGTCCTCCCTCTTGAGATGACAGTAGAGACCCTGGACGAGTCCCAGATTCTTAAAACACAAAATGTCTGCAAAGGAACATGCGTGCTGAAAGGGAAGAAAAAGAATTCCTTTCACAAGGCATCCTCATGCTAAGACAGATCAGTCAGGTTATAATTAGCTCTAATTGGTATTCCCGCAAGCTGTAATGCTTTTTATGTTGCTACCAAGTGACAACTTTTTTGGGGGGGAATAGTTGGAAAGGAGGGGAGGGGGAAGGCGAGAAATTGCTTCCCTGTCTTCAAAAATTGAGAAAGCAAGAAGGAATTATTAAGAACATAAGAACATAAGAGACGCCAATGTTAGATCAGGCCAAAGGCCCATCCAGTCCAACACTCTGGCACACAGTGGTCAAAAATACCAGATGCCATCAGGAGGTCCAGCAGTGGGGCCAGGACACTAGAAGCTCTCCCACTGTTGACCCCCCCCCCTCAAGCACCAAGAATACAGAGCATCACTTGCCCCAGCCAGTGTATTCCATCTATAAAAACATAAGAGAAGCCAATGTCGGATCAGGCCAGAGGCCCATCCAGTCCAACACTCTGTGTCACACACTGGCCAAAAATACCAGGTGCCATCAGGAGGTCCACCAGTGGGGCCAGGGCACCAGAAGCCCCTCCCACTGTTGATCTCCCCAAGCACCAAGATGACAGAGAATCCCTTGCCCCAGAGTCCCTATCTATACCTTGTAGCTAATAGCCACTGATGGACCTCTGTTCCATATGCTTATCTAATTCCCTCTTGAAGCTGTCCATGCTTGTAGCCGCCACCACTTCCTGTGGCAGTGAATTCCATGTGTTAATCACTCTTTGGGTGAAGCAGAACCCGACTGCTCAGCAATTTCATTGAGTGCCCACGAGTTCTTGTATTGTGAGAAAGGGAGAAAAGTACCTCTTACTCAACCTGCTCTATCCCATGCATAACCTTATAAACCTCAATCATGTCACCCCGCAGTCGTCATATTCCCAGAGAGCTTTGTCCTGGGAACAGGAAGAGACAGATGCCATGATAGGCAGCAACATGGACACAGAGAAATGTATCAGACGCTCCTGTTGAGGTGATCCAGGTATGGGCTCTGTGAATTTCAAAGGAGTTTGATTTCCCTCAAAGAGGAGCATGTTTAATTAAGTAATTAGTAGGGAGGAGACCAAGCGATACAAGCTTTCTCGTTTGATTTGAATAAAATCAAAGGGTCATAGAGTTGGAAGAGGCTAGGCCAACCGAGTTCAACTTCCTTTTCAATGCTAGGAATTCAAAGCTAGCGCAGCCTTTTGTTTGAAGACCTCCAGGGATAGAGAGGCCACCACCTCATTAGATCACTGACTGCATTCACAAACTGCTCTCACCATTCATATGCTCGTCCCTATTACCCACCTTATATTCACTGGCAAACTGTGTCCTCTGGAAACTTATCAGATTGAGATCAGAGTTTTAAGTTCACCATCTGGGCTGCATTGAAGGTTGGCAGGCAACCAGTAGGAGAGTTGTGGGAGAGGCAGCATCCTGGGAGAAAAGAATTTAAAAAAGAAAGACAAGTCTTTGTCTATTTACAGAAAGTACTCACCATAGTGTTGAGAGAGTCCGGCAAAGCAAGCTATGACACTGCAACAGCAGCAGAACTGGAAGAAGAAGCAGGAGACAGCCAGTTTCACTGCGGGCCTGATAGAAGCCCCCCGGGGGGCTGATCCTGCCCATGGGCCGCATCTTTGACACCCCTGCCCTAGAGAAAACGGTTGCTTTGGAGGGTGGACTTTATGGCATTATATCCTTCCCCTTCCCCAAGCTCCACCCCACCATAGGTTCCACCACCAAATCCCCAGGGATTTCCCAACCCAGAGTTGGCACCCCTACCAACACTCCAACCACTACACCGCACTGGCTCTCAGGAAGGAACAGTCATCTCAAGCAGAATCGAGCAGGCTGTCTTCTCACCCTACTTCCAGTCTTTGTTTAATTATTTCGGAGAAATGTAATGTTCAGCATTAATATCAAACATCCCTAAGCCATTTATATCTGAATTACTCTGCCGCGGAAAGAGTTGAAACGTGCGCATGGGATTCTTTTTTCTTTTCTTTTTTGCTCCCCAACGGGGGATTTTTATTGCCTTTTTATTAAAACTACAAACTATAACAGAAAAAAGCCATTTATATCTGAATTACTCTGCCACGGAAAGAGCTGAAACGTGTGCATGGGATTCTTCACAAGGTAGAAGGGATGTCCCAATCTGCTGGTAAGAATATCAACAATCTCTTTCATGCCACAGGACTCCGGTCTACTTAAGAGGGAGCAATCCCAGGGAAGAAATAAGCCGGGAACATCGATTCATGTAGAAGATGGAGCAGATCTATTCTCTCTTGCTCTGGATTGCAAGTCTAGATCTAATGGGTGGAAATTACAAGGGAGTCGTTACCAGCTAAATATCAGGAGAAACTTCCTAACTGTAAGGGTGGTTGAGCAGTGGAACAGTCTGCCTCGGGAGGTGGTGGGTGTTCCTTTGCAGGACATTTTCAAGTGGAGGCTGGATGACCATCTTTCGGGTATGTTGTAGGTATGTAGGGCTCTCTTTCAGCTATGCTCCTGCAGAGTGCAGGGGGTTGGACTAGATGGCCTGCAAGGTCCTTTCCAACTCTAACATTCTATGGTTCTATGATCCAATGTTCTGCTATCGTCCCAACTGTTTTTGTTTTAGAGAGAGACCAACAGTGCAATTATAATGACAGTTACCTGGATGTCCCAGCCTGGCCCAATCTCATCAGAGCTGGTGAAGCTAAACAGGATTGGGCCTCGTGAGGACTTGAATGGGAAACCACCAAGGAAGTCTGAAGTTGCTATGCAGAAGCAAGCAGTGGCAAACTGCCTCTGCTCATCTGTTGCCTTGAAAACCCTATGGGGTCATAAGTCAGATGCAACTTGGTGTAGGGATGTCCGCCTCCAGGTGGGACCTGGGAGTCCCCCAGTATTAGCGTTCATCTCCAGACTACAGAGATCTATTCCCCTGGAGAGAAATGGATGCTTTGGAGGGTGGATCCTGTAGCACTGTACCCCACTCAGTTCTCTGTTCTCCCCAGACCCCACCCCCAACCTGAGTTTCCAGTCTGATGTAGTGAGAGCCAGTTTGGTGTAGTGGTTAAGAGCGGCAGGACTCTAATCTGGGAGAACCGGGTTTGACTCCCCACTCCTCCACTCGCAGCTGGCTGAATGACCTTGGGCAAGCCGTAGTTCTGATAAGAGCTGTTCTTGAAAAAGAGCAGTTTCTGTCAAGAGCTCTCTCAGCCCCACCTACCGCACAGGGTGTCTGTTGTGGGGAGGGGAAGGGAAAGGAGTTTGTAAGCCGCTCTGAGACTCCCTTCGGTAGTGAAGGGCGGGGTATAAATCCAATCTCTTCTCTTCTTCTTAATCTTGGAGAACCGAGTTTGACTCCCCACTCCTCCACATGCAGCTGCTGGTGTGACCTTGGGCCAGTCACGGGTTCTCTTTGAGCTGTTCTCTTGAGAGCAGTTCTCTCTGAGCTCTCTCAGCCCCACCTACCTTACAGGTTGTCTGTTGGGGGAGGGGGAGGGAAAGGAGATTGTGAGCCGCAGTCAGGGCTGTTTTTGTAGCAGGAACTCGTTTGCATATTAGGCGACACACCCCTAATGTAGCCAATCCTCCAAGAGCTTACAGAACTCTTCTTACAGGGGCTACTGTAAGCTCTTGGAGGATTGGCTACATTAGGGGCGTGTCGCCTAATATGCAAAGGAATCCCTG
>NW_015165962.1:93493-109076 GCF_001447785.1 Gekko japonicus
TGAGCCGCAATTCAGGGCTCTTTTTTAGCAGGAACTCGTTTGCATATTAGGCGACACACCCCTAATGTAGCCAATCCCCCAAGAGCTTACAGAACTCTTCTTACAGGGGCTACTGTAAGCTCTTGGAGGATTGGCTACATTAGGGGCGTGTCGCCTAATATGCAAAGGAATCCCTGCTACAAAAAGAGCCCTGAATGAGTGAAGTGCGAGATATACAACTCTCCTCCTCCTCCTCCTTTTGCCGTTCCTTCCTCTTCCTCCTCCTCCTCCAACCTAGAGCTGGCAACCTTACCACCCCCCACTGGTGGCCAGGGAGGAACTAGCAACCCTAACTTTCTCCACCATCGATTCATCTGGGATCGTACCACAAAGCAGTTAGGGCTTTATCTGAGTGAAAGATCTCAGTCCCCAAACAGGTTCAGCCTTCAAACATTGCACACACACACACCCCAAACAAACAAAAACTAGAGATGATTTTTGATCATCTAGATCAACTCAAATGATAAAAGGGTCGAAACACTTTCCCTATGAAGAAAGGTTAAAACGCTTGGGGCTCTTTAGCTTGGAGAAACGACGGCTGAGGGGTGACATGATTGAGGTTTATAAGATGATGCATGGAATAGAGCAGGCAGAGAAAGAAGTCCTTTTCTCCCTTTCTCAAAAGACAAGAACTCGTGGGCACTCCATGAAATTGCTGAGCAGTCAGGTTAGAATGGATAACAGGAAGCACTTCTTCATCCAAAGAGTGATTAACACATGGAATTCACTGCCACAGGAGGTGGTGGTGGCTACAAGCTCGGACAGCTTCAAGAGGGAACTGGATAAACATATGGAGCAGAGGTCCATCCGTGGCTCTTAGCCATGAGGTACAGATAGGAACTCTCAGTCTGGGGCAAGTGATGCTCTGTATTCTCAGTGCGGGGGGAGGGCTTCTAGTGTCCTGGCCCCACTGCTGGACCTCCTGATGGCACCTGGTATTTTTGTCCACTGTGTGACACAGAGTGTTGGACTGGATGGGCCATTGGCCTGATCCAACATTGGCTTCTCTTATGTCCTTAATTTCACGTTCCTTAAGGTCTTAACCCGGAAACCTCTCCTTTGTTTTTGCTTCTTTGCACAATTTAAATTTGATATATTTTGTGCTCACACGAATGTCTGTGGCCTTGCACTGATTTCCCCCCCCCCTAAGACATATTCACATTTTAAAACGCTATTTGAGCACTGACAAATCACCACCATGCATCATAGACAGAAAGGGCATACGTCATGCATGTAAATGGAACAGAAAGCCACACAACATGCACACCCGACGCAAACCAATTTACGAAACCGACGGCCAAACGTCAAGGACGGAAGCAGTCAACAAAAATATTGAACGATATCAAAAAAGAAACGTGAGAGCGAGCTTCCATTAACCCTCATTAAAAGTGAAATAAAGGTTGGTGCCTTGCCTTTGGTGGAGGCACCTTTTGCAAGAACCAGACTGTACCATATCCGTCTGACTACCGGATCCAGGGTGGCTTTGATATTTAAATCAGGGAGCACGAAGGTTGAGTTTGAACAATGTTCGAAATGAATTAAACAAAACAAATCCATTTATTGTACCGCGCACTTAAAGTACAAATTGAAAACGTAGGCCTTGAGTTGTAGCCTCTAGACTGAAACTACCAGACTAAGTATCTTTCAATGTACATTAAATAATACAAATCAATATCCCAAATAGAAAAGTGTAAGAGTCCAGTAGCACCTTCAAGACAAACAACATCTGTGGCAGGGTAATAGCTTTGGCGAGTCACGGCTCACTTAGAATCCTAGAATCCCAGAGTTGGGAGGGGCCATACAGGCCATCTAGCCCAACCCGCTGCCCAATGCAGGATCAGCCTAAAGCATCTCTGACAAATATACGTCCACAGGGCTCTTTTTGTAGAAAAAGCTTAGCAGGAACTCATTAGCATAACAGGCCACACCCAACACCAGAAACTCATTAGACTATTAGGCCACACCCCTGACAGCACAGCTCATTAGCACATTAGGCCGCACCCCCACGTTACCAGAAGTGTGGTCATCCAGCCACACCCACCTTTTGCTTCTTATTCTGTTTACCTACTTTGTTGTCAAAACCCAGGGCCTTTTTTTGTTGCAGGAACTCCTTTGCATGTTAGGCCACACCCCCCTAATGTAGCCAATCCTAATGAGTTTCTGCTGTTGGGTGTGGCCTATTATGCTAATGAGTTCCTGCTGGGCGTGGCCAACTTGATAGCCAGCCGGAACTCCGTTCCTGTGCGTTCCTGCCCAAAAATAGCCCTGTTCGTGGAGCCTCTTCTTGAAAGCTGCCAGTGGGGAGGGGGGAGCTCACCACCTCCCTAGGCAGCTGATTCCACTGTTGCAGAATTCTGACTGGAAAAAGGTTTTTCCTAATATCCAGCCAGTACCTTCCTGCCCTTAATTTATTTTTATTTTTTTAATTTTATTTTTTTTTGAGATTTTTGTAAATATTACATATTGTCTTTTTACCCGTACATTTCGTGTTGATTTTTAACCCTTCCCCCCTCCTCCCTCTGCTATTCCAGTGCGTTAGTCCTTTATTCCCAGCCACGGGCACAAGGTCCGAATCTTGCACTGAATGTCTTTTCTTCCTTCTGTTGGTAGCCATTCCAAGTAGGTCTTCCATTTCGTCCTAATTCCTGTGGTCTTGTCTTCCCATGTGGTCTTCCGATTCAATTTCTCAATTATGTCCGACTGTATGAAATCAAACAGATAATTATGCCAGGTTTCTACTGTCCACTTACTCTTGTCCTTCCAGCCTAAAGCTATCACTGCTTTGCTTGCTAGTATCATGACTAAGTGGTTAAGTGTGCGGACTCTAATCTGGGAGAACTGGGTTTGATTCCCCACTCCTCCACTTGCACCTGCTGGATGGCCTTGGGCAAACCATAGCTCTGTCAGAGCTGTTCTTGAAAAAGAGCAGTTTCTGTCAGAGCTCTCTCAGCCCCAGGGGTCTTTCCTGCAGTAGCGCACAGGAGCGGAGCTCCGGCAGTAAAGAGCCCAGGGGGCGGGCACATGCAACAAGCCCCACCCCCTGCTCCCAGCAGCCCTCAGTCAGAGCAAGAAGCAGCCAGGTAAGTTGCAGAGCCCCCCCCTCGGCCCAAAACAGTCCAGTGGCACCTTTAATACCAAGTTTTATTCAGGGACAAGCTGTCCCTCCTCTGCGAAGACAGATCTGCATGTTCCCCCCCCCCCCAATAGCTAGCAATCCAAAATGGTCCAGTGGAGCCTGAGCTTCCAGAGGCCCACAATACTCCAGGTGTTGCCTTCTGATACACTTCCGGTGATGTTAGGGGGTGTGGCGTATGCAAATAAGTTATGCTAATCAGTTATGCTAATGAGCTCCTGCACCTCTTTTTCTACGAAATGACCCCTGCTCAGCCCCATCTACCACACAGGGTGTCTGTTGGAGGGAGAGGAAGGGAAAAGACTTTGTAAGCCGCTCTGAGACTCCTTTGGGTAGTGAAGGGCAGGGTATAAATCCAATCGTTTCTTCTTCTGTTCTCCAGATTAAACATTCCCAAGTTTATCTTGATCTCCAGGCCCACGATCATCCTCGTCACTCCCCTCTGCACCCTGCTCCATTCTCTCCACATCCTTTCTGAAGTGAGGCTTCCAGAACTGCCCACAATACTCCAGGTGTGACCTGAATAATGCAGTGTACAGCGGGACTATCACATCTTATGTTATTTTATACTGTTGTTCTTAATTGGTTTTATTGTATTGTATTTTATATTGTTGGAACCCGCCCCTCGCCCCTCGCTGGGAAGGCGGGATATAAATCCAAATAAATAAATAAACCTTGCAATTTGGATGTGATGCCTCTGTTGATACACCCCAAGCTCGCATTAGCCTTTTTTGTCGCCACCTCACGCTGGCGGCTCACATTTAACTTTCGGTCCACCCGTACCGCAAGATCTTGTTCACACACACAGCGACTCAGAAGTGTATCCCCCATAGAAAATTTAAGATATGGGCAGGAGGTTGGAGCACTGTGGGAAGCCAAGAAGGGGAGGGAGTAAGAAGGAAAAGGATGTATTACATTAAGTTTGATATGTGTTTGAATTTTAATTCTATCCTAATCCAGTATTCATGTCCCTCATTTTTGTTATCCAGATGTAGAACTTCTTCAGATCCAGTTCAGGTTGATGACATACAAATAAGAGCACAATCGTACTCAACGAGACCAAGCACGCTTCAAGAGCTATTGTTGGTATAATAAGCCAAAACAGGCGTTGATTGATCCTTGCACTTTTTATACTGTGCGGCCAAATGGTGACATGATTAGGATTGTGGCTCTTGTTCCCTCAATCCTGTGCTCACCCATAAAACCTATGGTGTGAATTATACCTAATTTGGACACTTCGTTCCTTTGCAGTGTGTATGCACTAACCAGCGATCTGACCAAATACCCCGACAACAAAATAACAACTACAACGAAACCTCAAAGCGGTCGATAAGTCACATTAAAGCCATCAGGACCATCAACCCATAAAAACATTCAGAAGTCTATATAAAAGGTGTTATGTATTGAGCCTAAGCCTTTCCTCTTGCTGCACCTCGATCGGGCTGAGCTTGCTCCTCTAGAATAATAGCTCGCCTGGATCCAGGAACTAACCAATAGATAAGCAGTGTAATATAAATAGCCTATCACTGGGAGTGGGTGTATGTTGGATGTGGTGTTTTGCTTGCTTATAAGCAGGGCTCCAGCCCTGCTAGCTTGTCTTGTAGTTTGCTGAAATCACTGAATAACCCTGAGCTGATCACTGCAATGCTTCTAGAACCCAGTGTTTAACAATATAAACCGCTCCCAGCATGCCGTCTGGCCGCACCTTTTATATATTTTTTCAGACGGAAGGTGATAAATGTCAACTGCTGTTTTAACTGCCTCCTACATCCACTCCAGAGAGGAGACTCCTCCCCAACCATCTTCCTTATTTAATCTTTGGATGATCCAAAACAGATTTGGAGTGACTGACAAGAGCCGTCCTATGCAGAGGTATTCCACCCTGAGGCCATCGATATGAACGGGCTTAAACCGGAATAACTCCACCTGGGATTGCACTATAAATCCCCATATTTATATGAATTGCTCCTGCCGTCGTTTCAGGTCATTTGGGGATGAAAGGATTGCCCCTGCGCCATTTTGTTTATTCTTCAGGGCATTTGCTCAGTGCCGCAATGCATTCCTCCTAAAGTCCCGTTTAATGAGGAGAATTGCTAAAATTAAGTCCGCAGTCTATATCTGAACCCTTCCACGAAAAGGGTATCCTTCCGGTTTTCATTAAGCACTCTTCAGTATTAGCCGGGATGCCTCACTGGGAGGGTGTTTGGGTTCTATTTGCTTTCTGAGCAGCCTCTTCCTCAATGTTTTCTCTGCCACTCTTGTCCCGGTTGTATTAGCTTTGCCAGGCGACCGACGGGACAGCTGAGGACAGGGATATGGGGGTGTGCAAAGATGGCTGCAGCATCAGGTAACTGGTATATATAAAAAAAGGAAGTGACTTAGGTCATTCTGGAAATTGCATTATCCAATAAAAAAGGAAGTGACATAGGGTAGCTCTAGGAATCACCTGAAACTCTATGGTTTTACCATAGAGTTTTAGGTGATTCCTAGAGCTACCCAATGTTACTTCCTTTGTTACTGGATGTGATGTGACTCCACAGCCAATGTTGTGTTTTATTATTATTATAATAATTATTATATATTTTTTTCTCCTGCTGCAGGCAACAGGAGCAGGGATGGGAATACCCCACCCCGATGAGGAGCTTGGCAGCTCCCATGCGCCACATCTCCCTTGCCTGTTTTATGTTCTATTCCACCCCCACTCCCTCAAATTGGTATAAGGTGACTGATTACACTGATGGTGCATGCTTCACTGGCTTCCACTGCTGCTCCACGCAACACCATGATGTGACTGCCAGTTATGTACCGAAAAGTGATGCTGTGGTGATGCTGTAGGGATTTCCCAAATCTCTGTGCTTTACCTTACAGTTTTACCATAGAGATTTGGGAAATTCCTAGAGCTACCGTGATGCCACGACATCACTTCTGGGCACATAGCCGGAAGTGATGTTATGGCAATATTTGCCATGATGTTACCATGATGTGCCTTCCAAAGCTCCCTGAGTTGTAGGCTAGAAACCTTACCTTAGAAGCAGATGCTGGCTTCCACCCCTCCTGGTTTGGCTTCTGCCACTGAAAGACATCTTTGAGGTTTGAAGTTAAGTTTTGGTGCAGAGTGCAGAAGATTCCTGGGTTGGGGAATGCCTGGAGATTTGGAGTCCAGCCTGGGAAGGGCATAGTTTGGGGAGAGGAGAGATTGCAGTAGGGTACAATGCCATAGTGTCCACCCTCCAAAGAAGCCATTTCCTCCAAGGGAAACTGATCTCAGTTGTAACTCGGGAAGAGTTCCAGGCCTCGCCTGGAGACTGGCAACCCTAGAATGAGCATAGAGCTGTTAGAGATGCCAGCCTCCAGGTGGGACCTGGGGATCCCCTGGAATTTATCTATTTTATTTATTTATACTTTCGATTTATATTCCGCCCTGCTCGCATGGGCAGGGTCAGGGCGGCTTTGTTGCTGTTCAGTCGCACAGTCGAGTCCAACTCTTCGCGACCCCATGGACCAGACCACGCCAGGCCTTCCGGTCTTCTGCCGTCCTCTGAAGTTTGCTCAATTTCATGTTCGTTGCATCTATGACACTGTCTAACCATCTCATCCTTTGCCGTCCCCGTCTTCTTTGACCTTCAGTCTTTCCCAGCATCAGGGTCTTCTCCAGTGAGTGCTCCCTTCTCTTTGGGTGGCCAAAGTATTTGAGCTCCAGTTTCATTATCTGGCCTTCCAGGGAACAGTCAGGGTTGATTTATTTTAGGCTGGACTGATTTGATCTTCTTGCAGTCCAAGGTACTGTCAAGAGTCTTCTCCAGCACAATAGTTCAAAAGAATCTATTCTTTGGCTTACAACGAGTTAAAAAAATAACAGAATAAATACAGTAAAACATGGATACATCGACAAAGCAAAAATCTAAAATTTAATCGAACAATCACATTTACACATAATGTGTTGTTCCATATAGATGGCGGTGGCATCTCCAAGGCTATGTTAGGTGGTAGAGACTACACTGTGGCCATCCATAACCGTGTCATTAGCTGTTCTTGTTGTTCTCAACATGGGGGCCTTAATTGTTTAGTTGTTAGCAGTTCAGGTGTTGTCCATGTGTTGGTGCTAGTGGCAGCTCCTAATCGAAGGCCTGGTGGAAGAGCTCCGCTTTACAGGCCCTGCAGAACTGTAAAAGGTCCCGCAGGGCCCTGATGTCTTCCGGGAGCTCATTCCACCGGTATGGAGCTGTCACTGAAAAGGCCCTGTCCCTGGTCGAGGCCAATCTGGTGTCTTTCGGACCAGGGAGAGCCAGGCGGTTTTGTGACCCTGACCTCAGTGCTCTCTGGGGAACATATGGGGAAAGACGGTCCCTCAGGTAGGCAGGCCCCCGACCATATAGGGCTTTAAAGGTCAAAACCAGCACCTTGAAATGAATCCGGTATGCTATTGGCAGCCAGTGCAATGCCTTCAGCACAGGCCAGATGTGCTCTCACTTAGAGAGGCCCATCAGCAGCCTGGCAACCCTAACCCCCTACCTGCAGCCCGTCTAGGGGGAACTTGCCAACCCTAAGCTAGAAACATTAGGGTATGTCTTCCCTCGGTTTCAAGTTTATCTGGGAATCCCAGTGATCTATGGTCCCTGTTTTTTAGAAAACGATTCACAAAATGTTGGGATCAACAAGGTTTGACGGTCCACACGGTAAACTTGGAAGAGCAAGAGCGCCGCCGTGCACTATTCTTGTTATGTGTACGGCTTCCCTACAGTACGGTAAAGCTAGAGCCGCCACCCAAATTCCATCCCTCTCACACTGGTCACGTCCTCGTTCTTCTTCCCGCACACGGGCTCCGACGTCCCGGGCGGCGTTTTCTCTCATCAGGCCTCCAGATTAGAAATCTCCCATTTAGTTCCACCGCCGCCTCTCCCGTCGGCTGTGTGCGGCTTCATTCGTGGTATCAATCTGCTCTTCGGTTGCTACCGCATCTCTCACTGTGACCCCCGTCACCTTTGAGCAAATGAATCTCTCTCTTTTTTTGCTTCTGAAGAGTTGATGGCAGATAACACAGTTATTAGGGATTGGTTTTTTTCTTCCTCTAATAATGACAGTTCGGCCTCCGACGTGTTGTCCGGGGCCAAGTTATTCTGAGCTAGGAATCCTAGCATGTTGATTTGGAGGGTTTCGGAAATGGAGTGAGCCTGTGCAATGCGGCGATCCCTATTAGCGATGACTTAATTTGCCAACAACAAGATATTTGGGGCTCAACTTTATCCTGCTTGCATTTTCTGTTTTTGTTTTTTTTAGGGTTGCCAGGTCCCCTAGCTACTGAAGGGGGATGGGAGGGTGGGGTCGCCAAATCCAGGTTGGAAAACTCTTAGAGATTTACTGACTTACTTATGTTATTAGCTTCTATGACCAAAGGTCTTAAGCTCAATTATAAGAACATAAGAGATGCCAATGTTGGATCAGGCCAAAGGCCCATCCAGTCCAACATTCTGTATCACACAGTGGCCAGAAATACCAGTGCCATCAGGAGGTCCACCAGTGGGGCCAGGACATTAGAAGCCATCCCACTGTTGACCCCCCCAAGCACCAAGATGACAGAGCATCACTTGCCCCAGAGTCCCTATCTATACCTTGTGGTTAATAGCCACTGATAGTCAATCCTAAAAGAAATCTACCCTGACTGTTCCCCTGAAGGCCAGATAATGAAACTGAAGCTCAAAGACTTTGGCCACCAAATGAGAAGGGAGCACTCACTGGAGAAGACCCTGATGCTGGGAAAGATTGAAGGCCAAAGAAGACGGGGACGGCAAAGGATGAGATGGTTGGACAGTGTTACCGATGCAATGAACATGAAATTATGAAAACTCTGAAGCACGGCGGAAGACAGGAGGGCCTGGTCTGATGTGGTCCATGGGGTCACGAAGAGTCAAACTCGACTGTGTGACTGAACAACAAGAACAACATGGTACAGTGGGCCCTTACCTGGATAGCCCAGGTGAGCCCAATCTTGTCAGATCTCATAAGATAAGCAGGGTTGGCCTTGGCTAGTAAACCGATGGGAGACCTGTTGGAGTCTCTGCAAGTTCTCTTCCTGGTGTCATGAAAGAGTTAACCTGTTTGTCTATGCTAATTGGTAGTTAGTTAGTTAGAACCTATGGGGCCTTGAGTAGAAGCTCCCAGGCTAGAAGGAGAGGGTCCTATGCATAATGAACTGACCTTTAGCCTGGTCATTGGTTAATTCATAGTTGGGTGATGTTACCTGATATTTGGCACATAGGCATTTTGGGTCTTCTTCTTCTCCTTACCTTTGTTTAGAGTTCAGTAGCCGAAGTCTCCGTCTCGGGGTTAACGTCAGCTAGAAAGATGTAGCGTAGTCAGCTAGACCGCTGAACTGCAGGCTGTGGAAGGTCAGTAGTTCAGCGGTTCAAGACCCGGGTGCCGCAAGACAGGGTGAGCTCCTGTCTCTTGTTCCAGCTCCTGCCAACCTAGCAGTTCGAAAGCAAGAAATTGCAAGTAGATAAATAGGTACCACTTCGGTGGGAAGGTAACAGCGTTCCGTGCGCCTTGGTGTTTAGTCATGCCGGCCACATGACCACGGAAACGTCTTCGGACAGCGCTGGCTCTTCGGCTTGGAAACGGAGATGAGCACCGCAACCCTAGAGTCGGATTCGACTGGCTTTCGAGCAAGGGAACCTTTACCTTTACCTTTAACCCTTCCTATTCTTTAGTAAACTGTCTTCCATAAACTTTCTTTTAGATCATTTGCATGCGTGGGCTGCGTTATTGTCTTTATGTGCCAACGAGACCACCGAGGAAGCCCAGGTCTGTGACACAGTGGCAGGCAACGGCAAACCATCTCTGAATGTCTCTTGCCTGGAAAACCCTACGGGGTCACCACAGGTCAGCTGTGAATTGATGTTTTTTTTTAAAAAAAAAATGGTGTCCTGGTGAGAGTGTTAGACCAGGATCTGAGCGACCCGGGTTTGGATCTTTATTCTGCCATGGAACCTACCTCACAGGGTTATTGTATGAATCAAACGGGAGAGAGGATAACAATGCAAGAGGCTTTGGGTTTCCACTGATGGGAAAGGCAGGGTATCAATGACACGGATGGATGGATGGATGGATGGATGGATGGATGGATGGACGGATGAGAAGAGATTGGTGTTATACCCCGCCTTCACTACCCAAAGGAGTCTCAGAGCTGCTTGCAATCTCCTTTCCCCTCCTCACCCTGCAACAGACACCCTGTGAGCAATGTTCCCTCTATACTGTGGAGTCTTGTGAGCAAAAGTTCTACTTTGTGAGCCACTGGAATTAAAGTTGTGAGCGAGCGATTTGGCTGCTGCATAAATCAGTTTGCTTTGGAGCCATCCTTCCTGAGCTAAGACAAAAATGTGTGAGCCAGAGGCTAAAAAAACTGTGAGCTAGCTCACACTTACTCAGCTTAGAGGAAACACTGCCTGTGAGGTGGGTGGGGCTGAGAGAGCTCTCTCGAGATCTGCTCTCCAGAGAACACCTCTGAAAGAGTTTGTGACTGACCCAAGGTCACCCAGCTGGCTGCATGTGGAGGAGAGGGGAATCAAACCCAGTTCTCCCAGATTAGAGTCCACGCTCCTAACCACTACACCAAACGGGCTCTTTGATACTGTAGAATCCACCCTCCAAAGCAGCCATTTTCTCCAGGGCAACTGATCTTTGTAATCTGGAGATCAGTCGTGATTCTGGGAATCTGGGAGATCTCCGGGCCCCAACTGGACAGCAGAGGCTGGCAACCCTATAGAGACGCTATCGGTCCTGCTAGCAGCCTGAAGCTGCTGAAGCCGGTTGCACATTGGAGATTCGCGTCCGTTCTTGTATTGAACTGTTCTTGTTCCCAGTGCATGTGAGTAAAAGTATGGAAACCAAAGCCACTTAAAAGGAACACCCTGATGAAGGATGAGCTTTGAAACATTGTAATCAAACATTCGGACACAACGTTGCATTATTATATTAGTTCTCCATTATTCTGTGGATTTTTCTATTGTAGTGTATAATTACACAAGTGCCTCATTGTTTCCATTTTGTATTTTTCTTATGTGGCTACTTTGTATTCACTACTTTCTATTACATGTTCTTTAGGATTTCGGCAATTTGTAAGTAGTGAGTCCTGTTCACTACACTTTTTTTTTTGGCCTTCTGCTATTGGATTATTGGAGCTGCGGTGGCTCAAGTGGTTAAGACGCTGAACTGCAGGCTGTGGAAGGTCAGTAGTTCAACAGTTCGAGACCCGGGTGCCGCATGATGGAGTGAGCTCCCGTCTCTAGTTCCAGCTCCTGCCAACCTAGCAGTTCGAAAGCAAGAAATTGCAAGTAGATAAATAGGTACCACTTCAGTGGGAAGGTCACAGCGTTCCGTGTGCCTTGGTGTTTAGTCATGCCGGCCACATGACCACGGAAACGTCTTCGGACAGCGCTGGCTCTTCGGCTTTGAAACGGAGATGAGCACCGCTACCCTAGAGTCGGATTCGACTGGCTTTCGAGAAAGGGAACCTTTACCTTTACCTTTTATTGGATTATTATACAAGAGTGTAGTGAACATCATTGGATGCAACCCTATAAAGGGGACAGGTCTCCTGATATAGCAATTCCTCCCTCTTCACCACCCCGTCCCAGTGATCCACCTGCCCCCCCCCAACTCCCCACTGTTGCCTCATAGGTGTCAGAGTCTTGCAGCAATCAGTTCTCAACAAGGTTCCTTCAGAAAGGTTTAAGTTTATTGATTACAGTAAAGGCAAGTCATCTGTGCATACATTCAGTGTCAGAACTAACCCTAAAGGCGGGAGGAGAATAGATTTACGGGATTCGAACTGGGGTCCCCTGACGAGGTCGAGCCAATCAGGGAATTAGCTGGAGCACGCCTAAACGAATGGGTTCATATTCCCAGCAAAGCATCAGGAGATAGATACCAAGGTCAGATGCTCAGGCTATGAGAAAAGACTCAGCACGGAGAAGTGAAAGTTAAAATTCCAGCATAACAGGAAACACTACATCAGCTGCCTCTTCTCCCACCACCTGCAATGGCAGCATAGCTGACAATCTTCTGGTGTGTTTGCTGCTGCTCCCAATTTAGTGTCATCTGAAAATTTAATGAGTAGTCCCACCCTGGACTTCCCAGCGTTGCGTTTAATCTCACACTTGGCCCTCTCTGCCCTGGCTTGGTGTCTGAGATGCAAGATCAGGTTTTTTTCTTTCTGGAAAGAAAATTCGGCAACCCGAGACACTTAACGAACACTAATCCCTTTTCACTCAGCTAATTCTGTTCCTGTCTGTCACTCGGTTTACCTGCTGTCAAAAATGTCTCGGGGAAGTGGGGGGGACGGTCAACATGCCACACACAAAAAGTTAACAAAACTGAGGCCATTTGGAGGACCCCAAATCCTCAGCGGCGGCGCCTCATTACGTAGAAGCCCCGAGGCTCGCTTTATAGCCCAGAGAAGACCGGTGGGTCTTCTGCCGGCGGATGCCGCTTAACAAGCCGGCTGCTCAATTTGAGCCTGCCTCGCGGCTTTCGAGCGGGCCTCGGTTCAGATCCCAGCAACTCAAAACACGACGCAACGGCGGCTCGGACTGACAAGAGGTGATAATGTATCCCGGTGTACGGGTGGGGGAAAGAGATGGGCTTGACATCTGCTCCAAATTAACGAAGGGGGAGGTAATGCTGTGCGGTGTACCTATTACTATGCCATTAGATGTCCTCACAGCCAGCATGTCGCTGGAAATCCAAATAAACCGTGAAGATCTCATGTCTGCCCAAATGGGGAAAAGACTAAGGAGTGAAAAGAGGTTGTTATATTTAGACCTTCACCCTGCTCGATGCCAAGGGCTGAGGGTGAGGGAGAGTATTTATTATTATTATTATTATTATTATTATTATTATTATTATTATTATTATTATTATTATTATTATTATTGTTGTTGTTGTTGTTGTTGTTGTTGTTGTTGTTGTTGTTGTTGTTGTTGTTGTTGTTGATGATGATGATGATGATGATGATAATAATAATAATAATAATAATAATAATAATAATAATAATAATAATAATAATAGTCACATTCAGATATTTGACTCGTTGATGGTGTTCTGCAATTCAGGATGTGGCCAACTGCTTGGGAATTGCAAATGTATCTTTGCAGGATTCTTGCTGTTTCAAGCAACACTGTCTTCTGAAGCTGAGCTGGTGTTATTTGTTCAATGCCCAGAATGTCCAGGTCCCCTCGCTGTCATAGCAGAGGGATTTGGGGAGTGTTCCAGGGGTCCCTGAAAGGGTGATGTCACCCAGAAGTGACGTCATCGTGTTGGCGACATCACACACAAAGCTCTGGTTTTTAGGCAAAAACTCTATGGTGTTTTTGGCTTAAAAACCACAGAGTTTGCCTAAAAACCAGAGTGTTGCACATGACGTTGGTGATGGGATGATGTCACTTCTGAGTGACATCATCGCGTCGGGGACATTGCCCGACAATGTCCCTGTTTGGGGGTGGGGTTTCCCCTGCTGGCCAGCTGGCTGGTGGCAGATCGCAGCTCCCCAAAACAGGGGAACCCCCGTTGGGACCTGGGAGCTGGCAACCCTAAGGTGGTTCTTGCGACTTCCAGGCATGGCTCTACTGACAAATGTCACAATTGTAACCTACTTCTCCCAGAGACACTCTAACTAGGGTTGCCAGATCCCCCGGTCCCATGGGGGTTTCCTGATTTGGGGGCTTCTTCCTGCCCGCAGCCACCTGGCCGGCAGGGGGTGGGGAAGTTCCACCTCCATGAGCAACCACCTGGCAACCCCCTAGTACAAGATTTAAAGGGCCCTCCAGCTGGTCCTTTAAATCTTGCAGAGGGAGGAAGAGGGGTAGCCGCCGCGTGCACCTGCACCCACCTCTTCCCAATAGTGTTTAAACAGATGATGTTTGGAAGAGTTGGGGGGGGCGTGTGTCCAAAATTTGTCAGCGGCTCAAGTGCAGGGCAGGCACGAGTGGTGCCCGCTCTTTTAAAGCAGGAGCCCCCCTTGCCTGCCCTACAAGCAGTCTCCCAACCATTTAAAGGGAAAGTTCCTTTTAAATGGTTGGAGGAAAGCAGGGAGCATGCACACCCAGCGCAGCATCACTGACACGATGACGACACTCTGTGTGACATCATCGCGTTAGGGGTGGACTCTCCCCCTCCTGGCACGCCCCCCAAATCCCCCCGTTGGCTGGGAAATACGACCTGGCAACCCGAACTCTAATTCTATTTGTAGGCCTTGGTATTTGTGGTTTTCTCCTGTTCGTTCTTTCTTTTCTGCTGTCTCCTGGGATTGAACTGTCAATGTTTCAAACCCTATGTCTCATTTGTTTCTACAGTTGTTATAACGGGGTGTTACGTTCCAGGTATTTATCTGTTTGCAATGGGAAGTCCCACTTTGTTTCATCATTCTCCATGATCTTGTCTGGTTTCTGCTCCCATGGATTTCTGGCTGATGGTCAGCCATACTTCTTGAGAAGATTCCAGTGCAGCATACCTGCAGCTCTATCCTGATGTTTTTTATAGTCAGTTTGAACCATTTTACTGTGGGCACTGACCATGAGGCTGTTTCATCCTTTCTCTTGCAAAGTCAACACTTGCTGTTATCACCGACCACCTGAATCTTGGCTTTCATACTTGGCTTTTCAATTCCAGGAGATCTCCGGGCCCCACCTGGACGCTGGCAACCCATACTCATCATCACCTCCAAAACTGACCTCTAGAACATTAACTTTACTGGTCAGTATCACTTCCATCTTTTTTGGAATTAGTATTAGCCTGTCGTCTCGCAGCCATTTGATCTCAGTATTCAGGAATTAGTTCAGGACTGAGATGTCCGCTTCTGGAGGCTTAGTTCATGAAATGCAGAGGTGGGTCTCATCAGCATATTCTTAGCATCCAAATCCAAAGCTACAAATGATCACAAAGCTACAAATGATCACAAAGCTACAAATGATCACAAAGCTACAAATGATCACAAAGCTACAAATGATCACATAGAGGCAGTTTTGGAGTAGATGTAGTTTAATAAACTGAAGCTCACTGCCGACAAGATGGAAAGTCTACTGGTGGGCAGAAGGGTTGTGCCAGGACTGAAGGTGTCACCCCATCTGGATTAGGTTGCACTACACTTGAAGGAACAGGTCCATAGTTTGGGGGTGTGCTTGGATCCAGGCCTACAGCTGGATAACCAGGTGGCAGCTGTGGCCAAGAGTGGCTCTTTACTCTCTCTGTGCAAAGTAGTATTTCCTTCTGTCCGTCCCAAACTTACTGCCCATCAGCTTCATTGGATGCCTTGAGTTCTAGCCTTTTGGGAGAAAAAGTTCTGTTTGTCAACTCTCTCCACCCCATGCCAGGGCTGTTCTACATTTCACTGGGGATTGAACCTGGGACCTTCTACCT
>NW_015165963.1:0-1218 GCF_001447785.1 Gekko japonicus
CCTCCCCAGGCTCCACCCTCCCAATCTCCTGGGATTTCAGGGCCCGGATGTGCCATTTCTAGTTCCTCCCCTTCACAAACCGACCCTCCCTACACTCCACACCCAAATCTCCAGGAATCCCCCATCCAGGAGCTGGCAACACTAGATGGGGCACGCGGGCTGGCCGTTGGCTGGGGTGTCAGGGCTCCTGGGTCCGGAACAGAGGACTTCATAGCCTGGGGGGGGGCCTGCAGAGGCTCCTGTCACAGGGCTGAATGGACAGAGGTGCGTACAACATCAGCCTCCAGGGCTGCCAGCTCTGGACTGGAATATACCTGAAGATTTGGGGGGTGTGTGTGTCGGAATCTGGGTTGGGCGGGTTTTGGGGAGGGGAGGGGCCTCAGCAGGGTCTCACGCCACAGAGCCCACCCTCCAAAGCAGCCATGCTCTCCAGGGGAGCAGATCTCAGTCGTCTGCAGATCAGTCGTCCCAGCAGGATCACTTATTTATTAGATTCTCTATTCTGCCCTTTCCTGAAGGCTCGGGTCAGATTATAACAATAAAACAACAATTGGATATAAAAGTTACATAATATATAAGATAACAAAATCAGACTCTGGCCATTCATACACGATCAATACAATATAAAGAAGCGGAGGAGTTCCAGGAGGAACAACCAAACCAGATCAGGAGAAGGCCTCCCTGGGCAAGACTGGCTCACGAGCCCTGCAGAAGCTCAGGGGGTCCTGCAGGGCTGGAACCTCGTCCGGCAAGGGATTCTACAAAGACAGGGACAAGGTGGGAAAGGCCCCTCTCGTCCTGGTGGTAGCAGGGTAGAATGCCATTCAGAGTTCGCCAGATGCCACCTGGAGTTTGGCAACCCTACCTCTGTGATGGGCAGGCCGCCTGAAGCCTGATGACAGGCCAGGTCGAGCAAGCAAGCTGTGGATGCGAAAGAGCACTCCTTGCCTGTGAATTCCTATACCACCACTTCAGAAGAAGAAGAAGAGAGGGAGGAGGATGAGGAGGAGTGTTGGGTATTACAAGTTGAAAATACTCAGTATATCTGGGGTTAAATATTTGTTTATGTTACTCACAGGAAGTCACATGTTTCTCATGTAACCAATGTTCTTTAGATGTAGAAAGCCCGGGAATTTTCTCCCTGATCTAGGAATTTGATTGGGACTAAAGTGTCAAGGTGTATTAGCATTTTATGGCTCTCTTCCCCGTCTTTGTTTG
>NW_015165963.1:1399-5675 GCF_001447785.1 Gekko japonicus
CTTTAGATGTAGGAAGCCCGGGAATTTTCTCCCTGATCTAGGGATTTGATTGGGACTAAAGTGTCAAGGTGTCTTCCCGCCTTTGTTTGGTGTTCTGAAGAAGAAGAAGAGTAGCCATAATCTCTCTCTTCTAGTTTTGTCTTTGTAGAGTAAGGATGTAGCCGATTTGTTATTTTCATCCCAGTTACCCTTCCCCATGCTAGAATTTAGTAAAAACTTTATATTTTAACCACACATGGACTCTGAGTCTGAATTATTTTATTCCGGGACTGCTGGACTATCTTATCTCTGCTAAATACCCTTTTTTTCAATATCTCACTATCACCCAACAAGGAGATTGGATTTATACCCTGCCCTTCAGTACCCGAAGGAATCTCAGCGCAGCTTACGATCTCCCTTCCCTTCCCCTCCCCACAACAGACACCCTGTGAGGCAGGTAGGGCTGAGAGAGCTCTGACACAAACTGCTCTTTTTCAAGGACAGCTCTGACAGAACTATGGCTTGCCCAAGGTCATCCAGCCAGGTGCAAGTGGAGGGGTGGGGAATCAAACCAGGTTCTCCCCAGATTAGAGTCCGCGCACTTAACCACCACACCAAACTGACAAGGGCAGCACCAAACCGAACCGAAGCCTGCAAGATAAAGGACAATCAAGAAGCACGGCAAGCCCCATAAACGCTGTTAGACTCCAGAGGCCACCAAAGGAAAAGAGCCCAGTAAATTTTGTCACCAGCCACAGCAAAAATGTGCCAGCTTCATCGACACCCCGTGGGAGACGCTTTCCCCAAATGCGGCGTTTTTGACCTGCCAAAGGCACAGCCGGCCGAGATGAGACTGGCCCAGCTCCAGGATCCCCGGCTCTTGGTCTCCTGCCTTCGCCTGCTTAGCAGAGCGGCAGCTTGTGCCTGCCCCACTTGGTGCCGTCGGGCGGCTGATGGGGGGAAGCCGCCCTGGTTGGCTTCTCTCTTCTTTGTTTGGGCTCTGCTTGTTTCCAGGCCGGCTGCCAGCAGAGAAAGGGGGCCAGGATGCATTTCCCCCTGCTCAGCTTTGGGAATTTCAGTTTTACTTTTTCCACTTTTTAAAGCATACATGAATGCGAAGCTTTTGTGCCGTGCTCCACCCATGGACCCGCCAAAAATGGCTGGACTTCCCCGGGCCTCCTGCATTTTACAGATAAAACTATACATAGAAAGGCAGCGAAGACTGCATCCAATCGGCAGGGCACAGACACAAAAACCTCACTGCGCTGGCCATCGGCGACTTTCAGGGGAATTATGAGAAAGTTTTCGACTGGAGTTCAGAACTCAACAGATTCCGCGCTAGGCAGGGAGGTGTGCGTGGGAAGTCCAAAGACCACAAAAGGGAAAGCTTGGCTTCTAGACGGACCAGCGGCCTGCTTCTGGGGGGAGGGCTCCGGCTGGTGGGCGTGGGGATGCCAGCCTCCAGGTGGATCCTGGGGACCCCCTGGAATTACAGCTCCTCTCCAGGCTACACAGATCAGTTCCCCTGAGAGAAAATGGATGCTTGGGAGGGTGGACTCGATGGCTGAGGTCAGGGGTCATTTTGTAGAAAAAGAGGTGCAGGAGCTCATTAGCATAACTCATTTGCATAAACCCTGATGACAAGAGCGGAGATGCATCTTCACGCCAACATTTAATTTCTAGAGACTCTGAAGCAGAACCAAGTGGTCAGTTCAAAGCGTTCTGACCTCTTGCCAAGGGACCTGTGGTTGCCACCCTCCAGGTGGTGGCTAGAGCTCTCCGGCTATCATGGAACAGTTCCCCTGAAGATATGTGACAAAGCAAAAAAACAACTGGGCTTGGATTCATGAAAATTTTACAATTTTTTTTAAAATGTTCTGTACCCTTTGTTCTAGAAATATTTTTGTTGAATATCTTACCTGAAAATTGTACCCCGCTCCAGTGCCCCCCTGCCGGAAATGACCCCTGGCTGAGGTCCCTCCCCTCCCAAGCCCCACCCCCAAATCTCCAGCTGTTTCCCAGAGCTGGCCACCCTGATGACAAGAGCAGAGATGCATCCTCACGCCAACATTTAACTTCTAGGGACTCTGAAGCAGAACCAAGTGGTCAGTTGAAAGCGTTCTGACCTCTTGCCAAGGGGCCTGTGGTTGCCACCTTCCAGGTGGTGGCTGGAGCTCTCCTGCTATTACAACTGATCTTCAGGCAACATGGAACAGTTCCCCTGGAGATATGTGACAAAGCAAAAAAAACCCCACAACTGGGCTTGGATTCATGAAAATTTTACAAAAAAAATTAAAATGTTCTGTACCCTTTGTTCTAGAAATATTTTTGTTGAATATCTTACCTGAAAATTATATATATAAAAAAGACTCTTGTCCTATACTGCATTTGACTACAACTGCTAGAATACTTTATGCTAAATATTGGAGAAGAACAGAAACCCCTTCGAGAGAAGAAATATTAAGAAAAATGCTGGAAATGGACAAATGAACTCTAACTTTGAAAGGACAACCAGAAACCACATTTGAAAATACATGGTCAAGATTTTATAAATGGTTGGAAGAATACAATAAGTAAATTTTATAGACATTTAACACTTGTTAGGGATATATAAAGTACAATTTTTATATATTTGCAAGCGATATAGATAATTATATAAGGTGAAATATATAAATGTATGATAAATTAGGCATGAGATTGTCAAGAAGGAATTGTAAGAATAATTTTCCCTCATTTATGCTTGTTATGTCTTTAAAATAAAAAAATGAAAGAAAGAAACGTCTTCTTTGCATTTAATCTTTTCTTTTCCCTCTGTAAAACCTTTTGATAGGTTCACACATAAAAGTTGAAAATCACTAGTTAAACCAAAAGAATATTGTATTTAGCAGTCTTATGATTTTGAATATTGCCTATTCATCCCCATACATGCGTAATCACTTTTGGTTCATCCCCTTTTCAGGGTGTCTGTTGTGGGGAGGGGAAGGGAAAGGAGTTTGTAAGCCACTCTGAGACACCTTTGGGTAGTGAAGGGCGGAGTATAAATCCAATCTCCTCCTCCTCCTCCTCCTCCTCCTCCTCTTCTTCTTCTTGTTATGTCTTTAAAATTAAAAAAACTGAAAAAAGAGAAAAGTAGACTCTATGGCATTATGCCCCATTGAAGGCCCTCCCGTCCCAAACCCCTCCCTCCCAAACCCCTAGAGATTCCCCATCCCAGAGCTGGCAATGCTACCCAGGACACATCCATAGGTATTCTGCCTCTGCCTCCCTTGACATGAAAATGAAGTTTGCAGTATGTTAATGAGCTTCAGTCTTGGGTCGTCAGGAAGCTCAGACATCTGCAAACACCACATTTCCCCCCAACTGCAAATCCCCCAAGAACACCAAAATGTGCTTTCCCCCCTCTCCGTTTGGATGTGCTCACAGCACCTTCTGCCGCAACTCAGGGGTGTGTGAGTCAGAGATGGCTTCTTCTCAGCAGCCCACTGAATCTTCACCTGTGAGACAAAAAAGGGGTCTTTAAAGCGGTCCTTCCCTTGCCACCCTAGGAAAGTCCAATCAACATCAATTTCTGGAAAAGAACAATGGGGGGGGGGAGAAAAGAACCATTAGTCATTGTTGAATGAACAGGTAACTTTCACTGGTGTGATCTGCTGAATATTCATGCAGGAGTGGTTTTTTTTTTTGACATTTCAGAACTCAATTATCAGTTGATTGATCAGCCTTTCACCATCTATGATGCTGGGGACGGAAAGGGAGGCGACTCTGAACCCCGGGGTGTGTGTGTGTGTGTGTGTGTGTAAAAGTGCCATCACTGCTGTCTTGCCAGTACCTGACCCCACCGGGTTCTCAAGGCAGGAGACATTCAGAGGTCCTGTTCTTCCTTGGAGGTCTCCTATCCAAACACTAGCCAGTGCTGACCCGGCTTAGCTTCCGGGATCTGACGAGAACAGGCTAGCCGGGGCTATAATCCCAGGGGAGAAAAATGATATTCATACATGTTTGGAAGGCTGGGTGTGTGTGTGTGTGATACGGCCAGTGGTTTCCATCTCAGACTGTTGGGTTGATGGGTGTGGTATTCATGATCCAGATATGACTGGAGCAAGAACAGACAGGGTTTCTGCCGGTTTCCCCGCAATTTCAAAATTTGGGGTTCCATGTGCAGCTTGGAAGGAGACTTGTGAGTTTAATCTGTATCCTCAAACTTCAGTTTGGTGTCGTGGTTAAGTGCGCGGACTCTAATCTGGGAGAACCGGATTTGATTCCCCACACCTCCACTTCAGGGGTCATTTGGGGGGGG
>NW_015165963.1:5694-11513 GCF_001447785.1 Gekko japonicus
CCTCCTCTTCTTCTTCTTCTCGCAGACTGAATTCTCAGCAGCTGTAACTCTGCACACCTGCACAGGTCATTTGGACAATGAAAGAGCGAGAGTCCTTGAGACTAGGTGGACTGAGAGATCTGAGCCTCTCGCACAAATTCCATCTCGTGTTTCCCAAGCGGTGAATTCCTGGTCACTGGGACGAAGTTGCCAGCTAGACTCTAAGGCAGGGGCGCACAGTGTGGGGCCCAGGGCTGCCAGGGTGCCCGCCCACAGCTTTCCCGGCACCCACAAAATGTTTTGAGAAACTGGGGTGGGGGGCAGGTGGGGCTTTGGCCTAGGGTTGCTGGCCCCCAGGTCCCAGCGGGGGTCCCCCTGCCTTTTGTTGGAAAACAGGTAAAAATAATTAAATATTCAGAGACGGCAACGTATTTTTGCTTCACTGGAGAGGAGGCATTTTCTTCTATGTAAAAATCTTTCCTCCTCCTCCTCCTCTTCTTCTTCTTCTCGCAGACAAAACAACAAAGACACCTAAGGACTACATCTTTACACTTTGACCACACAGTCTACAGCAATGGAGATTCTTCTTCTTCTTGACCCCTAGAAGGAAATCACCTGAATGCATTAGTTAGAAAATAGGCTTCAGTTTCCTGGGCTTTCTTCTCATTGGCTCTGTGCCAGGTTCCCTTCCAGGTCAGTCTAAACAATAGCACACAAGGTAAACACACGTTAACCCTATAATGACTGAATTTTAGACCTTGCAACACACATAGTTCCAACACTTTTGAGGGCTTCAATCTACCACTGGCCAGCTAGCTGGCTGGAAGGGGAACCCTACCCCCAAACAGGGGCATTGTCATGCGACATCCCACCTGGCCTCGGAATGCTCCCCAAATCCCCCTGCCACAACGGCGGGGGGACCTGGTGACCCTACTTTTGCCTAGCCAGGATTCTGATCGGAGATTTGATTGTGCAGATTTTTTAAAGCTTTGCTTTGGCAGCCTCTGCCGCCATCGTACGAGGATCCCTGGTGTGTGACTGAAGGTCAGCTGCAGTGGCCATTTTGTGCCGGGTTCTGACCTCTGTGGCAGCCATTTTGTCACTGCACCCACTACACTGTGCCCAAATTCCAAAGGTGCCCACCAGCTCAAAAAGGTTGGGGGCCCCCCTGGTCAGTGGTGTGACAGTGGAGGCGAATGGTCATGGGCTGCTCCATGTCTCTTCTTCGGGACCGGAAGTCCAGGTAAAGCAAAAGCATGGCTAGCTCAGGTCTCCCTAACTGACTCTCAGCTTCCTTGACACAGTGAAGCTTTTAAATGCTAATTTCCCCTCTCCCTTGGACTCATCCAAGCTTTTAGAAAATAATTGGGAGTCTCCCATTCTGCTGACATGAAGATTCTCCACGTCTGCAGAATCCACCTCTTAAGAGCCGCATTTACAGTCACTGCCAGCTTTAATAAATGAGCATAACGAAGCCTTACTGTAAAAGGGGGGGGGGGGAGAAGAGGCAGCCATGTTGACCAGCCCCGCTCGTCTCGCTTCCCCGGCACTTTGTCGCCATTCAGAAATGAGCTTCTGGCAAACCTCCTCAGCCAGGTGCCCTAATTTACTCCATTTTCTGCCGCCCTGGGCTTAATCACAGTATCACCTGCTGGGTTCCTTGCCTTTTTTCCTCCAGAGGAAATGTGCAGGGTGGACTCTGGCCCGCGTGAATGTGCCAAGAACATTCGCTTCAGTTAATGTGACTTCCCACCATTCCGCTGCTCCCCACTGGGCCAGCAAGGCTGCTGCTGCACGGGAATGTCATAGGCGGCAGGCCAGAAGAAGAAGAAGAAGACGACGAGGAGGAGGAGATTGAATTTATACCCCGCCCTTCACTCAGAGTCTCAGAGCAGTTTACAAACTCCTTTCCCTTCCCCTCCCCACAGCAGACACCATGTGAGGTGGGTGGGGCTGAGAGAGCTCTGACAGAAACTGCTTTTTTCAAGAACAGCTCTTGTCAGAACTACGGCTTGCCCAAGGTCATCCAGCAGCTGCAAGTGGAGGAGTGGGGAATCAAATCCGGTTCTCCCAGATTAGAGTCTACGCACTTAACCACTACACCAAACGGGCTCTCTGCTTCTGATGTGACACTGGTATTTGGTCAAAAACTCTATGGTAAATTTGGCTTCTACCATAGCGTTTTCACCCAAATACCAGAGTGTTGCCCCACTGTAGTTGATTTGACGGCATCACTTCCCGGTCATGTTGGAAGTGGTATAGACACATTGCTGCAATTTTGACTGGGCCTCGCTCTTTTTCCAGGCAAATCCCTGTGGCTGGGCCTGCTGATGGGTGGTAGGGTGGTGGGGCCTGGCGGTGAGGAACCCCCGCCTCCACTGGGTGGATCTGACCACCCTATGCTTTGGGGAGGGACAGTTCTCAATGAACCCCTTAAGATGTGAATGTTCTCCTTCTTTTGAACCTGTTATTATTGTTTCTGCTGCTACTTTGGCACCACTGGGGGGCGGGGCTTAGGTCTTCTTTCTCCTCTGCAGACCAGTCCCAGCTAACCAGGGAGCAGATGGAGAGTGTGATTTCAGCATCATGACATGTAACCAATCAAATTTGGCTGTGTGGAACATCTTTGAGGAACCTTAAGCTGATGTAGAGCAAGGGCAACTGGCCATGGGGCTGATGATCCTTGACAATCAGGGATCATGTAGTGAGTGTTAGGGATGCACATTTTTTAAAAAAAATCCATTAATCTGGATTTTGGGAGAAGGCATGCTTTCCATTAGGCTGAAATGTTCAGACCCTTATTACAGAGAGGGAGGAAGAGAGCAACTTGGTCCTACCAAACAGCTGTCAGTCTGCATCTAAAGATACTAGAAGGCCCATCTAGCAGCTGGTAGTGGGGTGGACCATGGCTCAGTGGCAGAGCCTCTGCGAGTTAAAAAGATCAGGTAGTAGGGGATGTGAAAGATCTCTGCCTGAAACCCTGGAGATCCACTGCCGGTCTGTGTAGACAAGATTGACTTTGATAGACCAGGGGTCTGACTCAGTACAAGGCAGCACCATATGTTTAATTTCTGGGAGTTCATCTCCCGGCTTTAATATAAACTAGGCTCAGTGGTTAAGACACTGAACTGCAGACCAGAAGGTTGGTCGTTCAGCAGTTCGAGACCCAAGTGCCGCATGACGGAGTGAGTTCCCATCTCTGGTACCAGGTCCTGCTAGCCTAGCAGTTTGAAAGCAAGAAATTGCAAGTAGATAAATAGGTACTGTTTCGGTGGGAAGGTAACATCGTTCCGTGTGCCTCGGCGTCTAGTCATGCCGGCCACATGACCACAGAAACATCTTTGGACAGCGCTGGCTCTTCGGCTTGGAAACAGAGATGAGCACTGCCCCCCTAGAGTCGGATTCTGGCTTTCGAGCAAGGGAAACCTTTACCTTTTACCTTACCAGGGTGTCCCAAGTTAACAACCCTGGGACAAAGCTAGGAACAGCCTTCATGGGAATGTATGGATAACGGAACATTTCTGAACATGGGAGCAGCAGTGGCACTTGGCCTCTCCAGGGATTGCGTCCAGATCTACCAGTCGTTGGAAATGATGGGGCCATTATTTGTTATGGGCTGTAAAGAGGCTACTGCTTTCCATAGGAAACGGCCCCATTATGTCCAGTGGGTGGTAGATCTAGCTTGTGCACACCCCAATATCAGCTATTAGCCCAACCTGAAGATCCATTGTGTCATGTGCACTCGTGTGTGTGTGTGGGTCAAACAGATGCATAAAGAAGAGGTCCGTCCATGGCTCCTAGCCATGGTGACCAAATGAAACTTTCACATTCAGAGATGACAGACCTCTGAATACCAGGGCTAGGGGGGCAACATCAGGGGAGGCCTTGGCCTTCATGCCCTGTTTTTTGGACCTCCACTGTGTGGAATAGGATGCTGGGCTGGATGGACCAACAGCAGTGTTCCCTCTAAGCTGAGTGAGTGTGAGCTAGCTCACAGTTTTTTAGCCTCCGGTTCACACATTTTTGTCTCAGCTCAGGAAGGACGGCTCCAGAGCAAACTCATTCATGCAGTAGTTAGATCACTCGCTCACAACTTTAATGCCAGTAGCCCACAAAGTAGAATTTTTGTTCACAAGACACCACAGCTTAGAGGGAGCATTGACCAACAGTCTGATTCACGCAGGGCTCTTCTTGTGTTTCAGTCTTGGCGATATCTGAGATCCTTTTCTCTCTCCCTTACCGTGTGCCGTGTTCCCCGGACAAGGGCCTATTTCCTCTTTATTGCACAGGAGAAGCGTCCTCCACTTTCTCCTTTGCAGCGAACAAAACCGACACCTTCCTCCCCCCCTCTGCAAATCTATGTATTGTGCGGGAAAGAATCAAAGCGCTCTTTATGCCCAAAGATTAAACTCTCCTCTGCTGTCTGGAGACCCTCATTTGGGCCACTCGCTTTCTTTCCACGCACAAATCTCTCCCGATCGAAGCACCTGCCTGGTTTATCGTGCTGGAAGACAGACCCCCTCGACAGACAGCCTGGCGCCGTTGCAATGGCAGACTTCACCGCTTTGCGGCACGGAAACAGAGCAGTGTTCTCTGGAGCAGGGATGGCGATTGTTAGTTAAACAATCGGTGCAACCGAATTCCCTCCCAGTACCTGCCTTCTCTCTCGCACCAGCCAGAAGGGGAGGGACGACTTATTAAGGGAAGGTAGTAATGGAAGGTTTCCCTGCCAACTGCTGAAAAGCCTTGGACTGGGAAATTGGGCTTGGCGGGGCCAGAGGACTGCTGAGCATCAGGACTGACTGGGCAGCCTCTTTTGGACCCATCAGAGTCCTTGGAGCAGGCCCACGCATGGGTTTGTGGCCCAGCCTATCACGGGACTCTGTATTATGCAAACGGAAAGTCGATGGGCCTGGTTCGTCCAAAGAGCTTTTACCATCCACACTCCGGCTGCCAACAGCACTAAGTACATCTGAGCTGGACTGTCAAGGGAGCTTTCCGCCCATCCGAAGTGACCTTGTTGGTGGGAGCCGCGCTGTTTGTCAACACTCTGCTCTTGTCAACACCGGTCTCCTGACAGCTCCCCCTTCGCATCGCCCGTGACATTCGGAGGGATCTCCAGACTGCCGCCCGGCCCCAAGTTATCCTGACAGCTCAGGAGTTTAATCTTTCAGTTAAAAACAAAAATGTTGTTTTGGATCGGGACGGGTCTTGTTTGCCAGGAGGAAAGGGCCTGTTCTGTTTGTTGCAATGCAGAAAAGCAAGGGCGTGTCTTGTTTGCAGTGAAGAGGAAGCAGGTTGTTTGTCAGGGAGGGGGGATGCAGGACAAGGAGAGGAAAATTCACTGCCACAGGAGGTGGCCGCGGCTACAAGCTTGGACAGCTTCAAGAGGGAATTAGATAAACAGATGGAGCAGAGGTCCATCGGTGGCTATGAGCCACAAGGTAGAGATAGGAACTCTCGGTCTGGGGCAAGAGATGCTCTGGCTTCTTGGTGCTTGGGGGTGGGGGCAACAGTGGGAGGGCTTCTAGCATCCTGGCCCCACTGCTGGACCTCCTGATGGCACCTGGTCTTTTTGGCCACTGTATGACAGTGTGTTGGACTGGATGAGCCACTGGCCTGATCCAACGTTGGCTTCTCTTATGTTCTTATGGCACCTGGTCTTTTTGCCTACTGTGTGACAGAGTGAACATAAGAACATAAGAGATGCCAATGTTGGATCAGGCCAAAGGCCCATCCAGTCCAACACTCTGTATCACACAGTGGCCAGAAATACCAGTGCCATCAGGAGGTCCACCAGTGGGGCCAGGACATTAGAAGCCCTCCCACTGTTGACCCCC
>NW_015165963.1:12410-32625 GCF_001447785.1 Gekko japonicus
TCTGGGAGAACCAGGTTTGATCCCCCACTCTTCCACATGCAGCCAACTGGGTGACCTTGGGTCAGTCACAAGTTCTCTCAGAGCTGTTCTCTCAAGAGCAGTCCTAGAAAGAGCTCTCTCAGCCCCACCTACCTCACAAGGTGTCTGCTGTGGGGAGGAGAAGGGGAAGGGATTGTAAGCCGTTCTGAGTCTCCGAGTGAAGGGTGGGGTATGAATCCAATCTTTTCTCTCTTCTTCAAGATGGATTTGAACGTATTAGGTATGACTACACCCATTTCCACTGATGCCACACCTAGGGATGCCAGCCTCCAGGTGGGACCTGGGGATCCCCTAGAATTACAGCTCATCTTCAGACTGCAGAAATCAGTTCCCCAGCAGCAAATGGATGCTTGGGAGGGTGAACTCTCTGGCAGGGAGCATGGACTCTCTGGAGGGAGGCCAGGCTAGCTGCTACTAGGGCCGGGGCCTTTTCGGTGGCGGCCCCTACCTGGTGGAATGAGCTCCCGGAGGAGATCAGGGCCCTGCGGGACCTTTCGCAGTTCCGCAGGGCCTGCAAGACGGAGCTCTTCCACCAGGCATACAGTTAGGGGCCGCCGCCACCGTAGTGCACGGCCCGCAAAGTCATCATTGAGCAGCTGCCATAAGAGTGACGAGCAGAATAACATCTAAGCATTTTATGCTGGGAACTGGAAACCCATCTGAAAGCATTCCTTCTGATTGAATATTAACTGCCACCAGCACTTTGTAATGTATTAATTTTAACATGTTTTAATTTGTATTTTGTATGTTTTTATCATGTATTTATGTCATTGGAAGCTGTCCTGAGCCTGCTTTGCAGGGAGAGCGGGATATAAATCTGACAATAAATAAATAAATAAATCTCACCCCACTGAGGTCCCTGCCCTTTCCGGGAGTTTCCTATGCCCTCCATCTGGTGCCCAGTGGGAACCTGGCAAGCCTAGGTCCGAGCCAAGCATCCCCTGTGGTGGTCCCTAAACTGCAGAGCCACTTGGCTCCGCCTACTCCGGAAGGCAAGTGACCCTTCAGGATCTTTCCTGGGGTTTTAAAGGGCCACTCCACCCTTTTGCCTGCTCCTTCATCTGCAGTGGCTCAG
This sequence comes from Gekko japonicus, assembly GCF_001447785.1. Taxonomy (NCBI): domain Eukaryota; kingdom Metazoa; phylum Chordata; class Lepidosauria; order Squamata; family Gekkonidae; genus Gekko; species Gekko japonicus. The sequence goes on from NW_015165963.1 coordinate 13,525, forward strand.
TAGGTAAGACGCTGAGCTGCAGACCAGAAAGTCAGTAGTTTAGCAGTTCGAGACCCGAGTGCTGCGTGACGGAGTGGGCTCCCGTCTCTGGCCCCAACTCCTGCCATGCTAGCAGTTCGAAAGCAAGAAATTGCAAGTAGATAAATAGGTACCGCTTCGGTGGGAAGGGAACAGAGATAACAGCATTCCGCACGCCTCGGCATCTAGTCAGGCCGGCCACATGACCACGAAGATGTCTTTGGACAGCGCTGGCTCTTTGGCTTGGAAACAGAGATGAGCGCCGCACCCCTAGAGTCAGATTCGATTGGCTTTCGAGCAAGGGAACCTTTACCTTTACTCATCTGCCCTCCACCTTTCTAGGAGCATTTCCAGAGCAGATGGGCACCTGTATCCATTCAGCCTGCAGTCAGAGTCAGTCTCTCTCTCTCTCTGTTGTTTAGAAATTAACCAATGGAGACTGGTTTAGGACACTCCTCCTCTCCCTCCTTCCCCCCCCCCAAGCTTGAAGCCCTCCCAGAGAGGGAGCCGCGCGTGCCTGGCATCGGAGATCTTCTCCTACCTACGCCAGGCTCCCTGGGGGGTCTCCTTGGCAGCTCTCCCTGATGGTCCAGGCACTTGAGCGCATCTTCAGTCATCATTAACAATTGTAATGTCGCCCGGACTCCGGCGCATCTCTCTCTCGCTAAGTGTAAGCTCCCTGATTTTAATTTTATTCATAGAGCCGCTATTACTCCATCTGGATCCGTGCGGGATGAATACTAATGGCTCTCTGGATTGTTTTAAGTGCAGATCTGAACAAGATACTTCCTTTCATTTTGTCAGGAGCTGTCATTCCCTACAGAGGTTCCCCCCCCCCTCTCTTCCCGGAGCCTTCGTTCTAATAGATTCCATTCAAACGCTGTGCCGAGGCCTGTTGTGCATTTGTCAGGGGCACGCCAGCACCGCACCGCCCAGCGAGGAGAGAAAGTCTGCTGTAAGATCCCAGCCTTGGGATCGGAAGGACGGTGTAGCCATAAAGGGCAGAGGCTGTGTTCTTGCAGGAAGCTGACAGGCTGAGCCGGGAAGGCCACGGGCTCCAGCGGTGTCTTTGACACAGGATGGAACGTGATGCGGCATTCTAAAGAGCAGGACTAGCCAAGAGCCTGCCATGAAACTGGGGGCGGCCGGTGTGGGGAATGAAAGCCTCTTGCAAATTAACTTTTCTGGCTGTTCTGCTTGCTCACGTTTGACACACCGTATTGAGACTCAGAACAGAACTCCTGTCGGGTGGCTTGCCACCATTTTGTTTTCCTTTCACCCAGGGCTATTTTTGGGCAGGAACGCAAAGGAACGGCTGCTCCCCTCAGTATGAAGAATATGTGGTTCTAGATAACATAATACCAAAGAATCAAAAAAATGAATTACACAAGAGTAGAATTGTCAGTGTGTATTTGTAATGTATGAACAGGTCCAAAATACCAAGCGGTAGACATACATGACCTTTTTACAATACAAACTGTGAATCATGAAAAATAGAACATTGACAATGTATTTATTTATTGTATTTATACCCCGCCCTCCCCGCGAACGGGCTCAGGGCGACAATATTTTGGGTACACACACATACATTTAGCTACTTTTGAAAAATGTACTAATTACTACTGTTAGGGTTCTCAACTCATGGAGGTTTCAGGGTGGAGTCTGGCCAGGATGGGGTTTGGGGAAGAGAGAGACCTCAGTAAGCCACAATGCCATAGAGTCCTCCCTCCAAAGCGGCCGTTTTCTCCAGGGGGGCTGGTCTCTGTAATCTAGAGATCAGTTGTCATTCCAGGAAGGGCCACGGCTCAGTGGGAGAGCCTCTGCTTTGTATGAAGAAAGTCCCAGGTTCAGTTCCTGGCATCGAAGAATCAAGTAGGTGGTGATGTAGAAGATCTTTCTCTACCCAAGATCCTGGAGAGATGCTGCCAGTCTGAGTAGACAATACTCAGCCAGCCTTGGCTGAGAGGGCGGGGTAGAAATTCAATAAATAAATAAATAAATACTGACAGGGACAGACCAATGGTCTGATTCAGTATAAGGCAGCTTCTTGTGTTCATAAGAGAACATAGGAGAAGTCATGTTGGATCAGGCCAAATGGCCCATCCAGTCCAACACTCTGCGTCACACAGTGGCCAAAAACACCAGGTGCCATCAGGAGGTCCAGCAATGGGGCCAGGACACTAGACGCCCTCCCACTGTTGACCCCCCCCCCCAGGTCCAAGAATACGCAGCATCACTGCACCAGATAGAGTGTTGTCATTGTTAGCCATTCAGTTGTATCCAACTCTTTGTGATTCTATGGGCCGTCTCCCTCCATGTTTTCCAATCTTGTACTGTTTCTTTGAGTCGTTCCATGTTCAGGCTGGTGTCATCAACTTTTATGGTGTCTGGCCACCGTGTTCTTTGGCATCCCGGTTTCCTTTTGCTGCTAACCAATGCAAGCGTAATTGCTTTTTCTAGTGAGTTCTTCCACATGACATGGCCAAAATACGTCAGTTGCAGTTTTATGATTTTTCCTTTTAAGGACATGTCTGGTTTTATGTGCTCCATTACTTCCTTGTTTGTCACCTTTGTTGTCCAAGGAATGTGCAGGAGAATATTAACTACCAATTTACCACTATTAAGGAATCATAAATTGGCATTTTTACATCACTGTGAACATAACAAAGAATTGCTTGACCAAAGAGCTAGGAAAAGAAAAAGGTTAGAAAAAGAACTGAACAAACAAAAATCATTCTTGCTTAAGTGTTCTAAACATTTTAAAATTCCCTTTGTCAAAGGGGGAAAATGTAAAGAATAGACCCCTTATAACCTGGAAGCTGCTTCCAAATAAAAAAGGAATGAATGATTAGTTTTCACTGGGAAGGAGTAAATAGAAAGGCCCCAAGTATTTGTACTGTGAGCAGCAATAGTTAATTTTTTGAAGTCAGATGATGGAGAAAATTGCAAGTTCACTGCAAAATGTTTTCTTTTAAATGAAATGTTTTAAACTGTTGACTCTCTTTTCTTTCTGTAGCCTCAAGTCTTTATTTTATCTCCTGTTATAACCATTCTGAATCATCAACATACCTACCTCACAGGGTGTCTGTTGTGGGGAGGGGAAGGGAAAGGAGATTGTAAGCCGCTCTGAGACTCCCTTGGGTAGTGAAGGGCAGGGTATAAATCCAATCTCCTCCTCCTCCTCTCCTCCTCCTCCTAAAGAGCCCTGACCTCTTAAATCTTTCTTCACAGGGAAGGTATCCCATCCCCTTAACCATTTTAGTTGCCCTTTTATGCACGTTGTCCAAAGCTATAATACTTTTTTGAGGTGTGATGACCAGAACTGTACACAATATTCCAAATGAGGCTCGCACTATCGATTTGTACAGGGGCATTATGATGCTGGCCGATTTGTTTTCAATCCCCTTCCTAATAATCCCCAATGCAGCATTTGCCTTTTTTAAAAATGTGATCTTTATGCCCCACCTGGAGGCTGGCAACCCTACAACCCATCTTATTTCTCCCCGGGATAGATGAAGAGGAGGGCAGTTGAGCTTCTAATTGGGGGCCAGCCTCGAAGGCCACAATTCCCCTTCTTCTCCTTTGGAGATTCCCCCCACGAGAAGTGTCTACAGAAGGCTGCCGGTGGTCTGCCTTCCGCCGCGAAAGAACCCTCGAGAGAACGGCTTTCCTGCGTAGTATTATGAGAGCGCAATCGTATAAATGTGGGTGGACCAGATTTGGGTTCACAAAAGAGCTGTAGGTACAAGAACAAATGGATAAACAAATTAACTGTTATTAAATTTCGATTGAAGGTCAGGAGAGCTTTAATAGCTAGAGCCATGGAGTTCTGAGATAATTGCCCTGGTCACTGATCGCAGCGAATACCCTCATTACAAGAAAGAGGGGGGGGCACGTGGCTTCCCGGTGGGGGTAGGCTAGCGAGGTTCCCTGTTTTTTCTCATTGCTGCTGTGACTGGCGATTAGGGTGTCAAGCCCAGGCTTAGCTTTCCTTTTGCTTTTCTTCACCTTCGCTTGTCATGTTGAATTCCTGGGTGGGGGGAGGAGTGTTGTAAGAATGCATGGGAGTTGACGCCATAATTTTCCTGAAGCTGTGCCCCAAGTGTTGGTTCCTGTGAGACTGACCTTGGGGAATCTTTGTGCCTAGCTTAGGTTAGATAGGGCACCATACAGCTCTCTGCATTGCCACAGTAACGCCAGGGGTAGGTGTGACATGGGTGAGTGTGGAATTTTATGCTTTTACTTATATCCTGTTCCTGCAGTTTTCTTCAGTCCTACCAAAAGTTTTGAACCTACAGCAAGCATATCTCCAATAAACATTTCACTGTCAATAGTGTGTGTGGAGAGTGATTTAGCTGGGAACCTGACAGAGGGATGCCAGCCTCCAGGTGGGACCTGGCGATCCCCTGGAATTGCAGCTCAACTCCAGACTACAGAGATCAGTTCCCCTGGAGAAAATGGCTGCTTTGGAAGGTGGACCCTAATGGCATCGTACCCCACTGAGGTCCTTGTCCTCCCCAGGCTCCATCTCTAAATCTCCAGCAGTTTTCAGCAGATCTGGCAATGCTACCCCCCCATCCCCTGCCAGTGACCTGGGAGGGGGTCTGGGAACCCTACTGGTGATACACTACAGCTCCAACAGGGCTTCCATGTGGCAGGTTTCCCCGCAGGTTCCCTGCCCCTTTCTCTCAGCAGTGTCCCCCTCCCCTTCTCCATTCTACTGTGGCTTTAAAAAAAAAAATCAGTATAACCATCTGAGCACCGGGTTCTCTGAATTCCTGGCTTTCATTTTTTGAAAAGTAAAATGTAGAGATGTGCCTTTCCCCTTATATATACACAATGGAAAACTTTAGAGACCTTTAGAAAAGAAGAAGAAGAACCTGGGAATTCACAGGACCTGTATGTAAATTATCAAAGCACCAAATTTTATGTCAAGATATAGTGTTTTTATTATGCTGTTGTTTGCATGCATATTTTAACTTCGGCATGGCCGTCTGTTAGCCGCCCCGAGCTGTATATTGGATGGGGCGGGATAGAAATCCCAAAAATAAATAATACAAATAAATATAAATAAATAAGACTGCAATCATGTCCCCTCTTTCCCAGGCTAAACATACCCAACTCTTTCAGCCTTAGAGACCAGCTAAATCACTCTCCACACACACTATTGGCAGTGAAATGTTTATTGGAGATATGCTTGCTGTAGGTTCAAAACTTTTGGTAGGACTGAAGAAAACCAGTATTTAACACCAGGTTAGCAAAGCAGGCCAGGGAAACAGCTGAGATCAACTAAAAACGCCAGGGCTGGAGGAGCGGGAGAAAGACTCCCCCAAGGGAAGGCCGTGGCAGAAGGAGGGAAGATAACGGGAGAGCTGGAAGCTGAGGGCTTCGCCAGAACAGCAGCAGCAGAAGAGCAGGTTTTAATAGCCCACTTTTCTCTACCATAAGGAGTCTCAAAGAGGCTTATGATCACCTTTCCCAGGGGTCATTTCCTACAGGAGAGCACAGGAGCGGATCTCCGGCAGTAAAGAGCCCAAGGGGCGGGCACAGGCAACAAGCCCCGCCCCCTGCTCCCAGCAGCCCCTGGCCACAAGGAGCAAGAAGCAGCCAGGTAAGTTTCAGAGCCCCCTCCCCCTAGATAGCAACCCAAAACAGTCCAGTGGCACCTTTAAGACCAAGTTTCATTCAGGTATGAGCTCTCCCTCCTCTGCAAGGACAGATCTGCGCACTTCCCCCGCCCCTCCCAATAGCTAGCAATCCAAAACAGTCCAGTGGAGCCTGAGCGGTGGGTGTTGCCTTCTGACACACTTCCGGTGATGTCAGGGGTGTGTGGCATATGCAAATGAGTTATGCTAATATGTTATGCTAACGAGCTCCTGCACCCCTTTTTCTACGAAATGACCCCTGACCTTTCCCGTCCTCTCTCCCCACAACAGGCCCCTTTTTGAGTCAGGTGGGGCTGAGAGTTGTGAGAGAACAGTGGCCGGCCCAAGGTCACCCAGCCGGGTTCATGGGGAAAAGGAGTGGGGAGTCAAACCCAGTCCTCCCGATTAGCACCTGACCCTTTGGACCACTGCGCTAGAACAGAAGGCCGAGTTGCCATGCAAATGACCTATCAAGATTTGAGATGGACTGGGAGTCTTACGCTCAAGCAAAGCACCCAAGTATTCCCAGGGGCAGCTAAAAGAGTCCGCAGAAGGAGGGTGAAACTAGTCTTGGGGCGGAATCAGGTTGGGCCTGGAGTTTCAACTGATCTCCACGCTACAGAGAAAACGGCTGGTTTGGAGGGTGGACCCTGTGTCATTATGTCCCACCGATGTCCCGTCCCTCCTCAAACCCCACCCTCCATGGGCTCCACCCTTAAAATATCCAGGAATTTCCCCAGCCCAGATGTGTAGCACATCCCCTGCTTTGCACATGGCACGTGATGCCCTGTACTGCATCAGAACCTTGGACTCAGACTGGCAGCACCCCTCTAGGGTCTCAGGCTGAGGTTTCCCCCATCACCTCCTCTCTGATCCTTTCAATTAGAGTTGCTGGTGATTGAACCTGGGGCCTTTTGTACTCCAAGCAGAGGCTGTACCACTGAGCCACAGCCCCGCTCCAGAAAAGATGAAGCTGCCTTATACTGAACGAGACCCTTGGTCCATCAAGATCAGTATCATCATCTCTGACTGGCAGCAGACTCACCAGGGTGTCAGCTCTGCTGCCCTGGGGGTGGGGAGTTTGGTTGTCTTCTAATTGCCTTTGCATTCCTTCTGTGCTTCTTTGCTGCTACAACGCTTATCTCTAAGTATTGCAGGTGGGGATGTTGATGTCTGGTTTTCTTGGGAACCGTGAGAGAGTGTTTCGTTCCCAGCTTCAGCGCTAAATGAGCAAAGCTCTTTCTCCCGCGCACAGGAGTGTGGCCAATTGGCCAGGGCAGGGGAGGGTGTGTGTGCATACGAATACCCTATATCCTATTATGCCCCATGGGCAGCCGTCATTCTTAACAGTGCCTATGTTAATGCATCTATAGCTCTTCAATAAAGTATTACCTGTCCTGAAAGTTGTACTACGTTGTTGGCTGTGGGTTCTGACACGGGGTCTCCAGCAGAGGTCTTTTTCATCACCTACTGCCTGGTCCTTTTAATGGGAGATGCTGGGGATTGGGACCTTCTGCATGCCGAGCACAGGCTCTTCCACAGAGCCATCTTCCCTCCCCAACATACACATGAAGCTGCCTTATACTGACTCAGACCACTGGTCTATCAGGGTCAGCATTGTCTGAACAGACAGACTACCAGACAGTAGACAGGTGTTCCCTGGGAGCTTGGGTAAGGTGACACCTTCACATCACCTACTGCCTGAGCCTCTTAACTGGAGATGCTGAGGATTGAACCTGGGACCTTCGGCATGCACAACGGATGCTTTGCCAGTGAGCCATGGCCCCTCCTCAAGCACTTTTCTCTTTCTCTGATTTTCATGCTTCCCTGGGATGTGGTTTCTGGGGACTGCCCTGGAAACGTGCAGAGAAGTGCAGAGTATCTGGCCTTCCAGGGAACAGGGTTGATTTCCTTTAGGATTGACTGATTCAATCTCCTTGCAGTCCAAGGGACTCTCAAGAGTCTTCTCCAGCACCCATAATTGGAAAGCATCTATTCTTTGGCGCTTGGCCTTCCTTAAGGTCCATCTCTTGCAGCCGTACAGTACTGCTGGGAATACCATTGCTTTGACCATATGGACTTTTGTTGGCAGGGTGACGTCTCTACCTTTCATTACACTGTCTAGGTTTCCCATTGCTTTCCTCCCAAGGAGCAGGCGTCTTTTAATGGCATGGCTGCAGTCACCGTCTGCAGTCACCTGTCTCTTGTAACCCACCAAATGAGCTTCTTTGATTGGTGGGACAGTCATGGACAATGGCGGAAGTGCCACTGGCAGAAAAGTCTTCCACAATGCTAACATGTGTATCCAAAACATTCCCCCCTTCAATCCAGGACATATCAACAACCACGGGCATACGAATACATGTGACATTCCTTACCATGGCCTTGAGAATTGGGCTTGTAGTGGCCCATCCCAGGAATGTGAGAGATGGTGCAGGATCCTTATCAATGCCACACCACTTTGCCATCTGCTGCTTCTCCCGAGAAGCCCTCCAGATATTTGTTTTGTGACTCGATGGGGAAGAGAGTCTCTCTCGCAAGCTAGCAGAACATCCCACTTGTACCTTCCACTACAGCTGTCAAGTGTGGAACTCATTGAGCCAAACAAAGTCCTGACACCACACAGACGGATGGAGCTTGTTGCCACTTTGGACTCTGCTGGAATCGACCCCCTCTGCTTATTACAATTCGCGAAGGAGTCCTCGTTTGCCCGCAACCCTATCAGGTCCCTCGTCTTTTTTTCTTCTGAAGTGTTTTTAATTAACAGAGTCCAATTCATTCCGGGACTGGTCAAGTCCTCCCCAAAGATACACAATGGAGCGACCAGTGTTTTCATAGGAATTAAACTTATCATACAATAGGCGGAAATAAGCAAGCTTTGTACACGCTATTACCGGCAGACCTCGCTTTGCATACAATTGAATAAATTACCTTTTGTTATGAAACATTAATCCTCTTTGCTAAATGGAATAATTCCCACCTCATATCTGTTCGCGAGCATTGGAGTGCCCTCGGAGCAACGCTCACAGGCATCCATCTACTCGGTGTAATTACCAAAGGAACATAAGAACACGGCATCGCAGGAGGAGAGAGAGACACGGGGTCAAGGAGTTACCTGGAATGTTCAAAGGTCTTCAAAGGTCACCGAGTCGGGCACCCTGGAGATCAAACAAAATAATGGTGGGAGGAGCGGAGAGTATATTTGAACGGTTCAATGTGTATGGAAAAAAATAACACGATTCAGTTTTAAATAATTAAGATAATAAAATTATAAAACAATGGCAGATAATATTCCTGGAGGCATCATTCCACAAACACCTAATAATATCCATCAGTTGCATTTGAATAATCCAGATAAAGCCATTTATAATTGCAAATGATGTGCGCATGTAGCAGCTGGACCTCTGTGGCTTTTAGCTTCTTGCAGATTTAATATTTTACTGTTCAATTATTTGTGCTAATGACCTGTTCTAGTTTTTGTGTGAGCTACAGTGCAGATAGTTTCTGTTCGTGGTAGCCATTGGCTATTGACTATGTTTTCTAATAAAGAATAATCTAAAGAAATAATTCATGGTGTTTAAAAATCATTACTGTTTAAAAACCCTAAATAGTAAATGATCCAGTTTAAAGAAATCGGTTTCCAGAAGGGAAAGCAGTGTGTTGATATTAGGTAGCACAAGGCAACAAAATGGAAGCAACGGAATTTTCTGCTTCTTAATCAGCAACTGAAGGCGGTCTCAGGCACAGCCCAAATCAGGGGGGGCCTTTCCACCTTTCTTTCTCTTTTTCTGTCTTTCTCCCTTCCTTTCTCTCTCTATTCCTTCCCTCCCCCATCTCTTTGCTTTCTTTGTTTCTCTCGCTCTCTTTCTTTCCACCTCTTTAATCATTTCTTTCCACCACCACCCCTTAGACAAATATCATTAACAAACAAATAAATATGACCGGACAAATAAATATCAGTATCAATATCTGTTTTTACCCCTTTTGTTTTTGTTTTTGGCAGCCTCATTGAATGTTAATAAAAAGCCAAATTTGCATATTTTCCAATAAAAACGTGTGAGTCATATTTGTTCATGTCTTGCAGCTCTCAAAACATCTGATGTTTATTCTATGTGGCTCTTAACGTTGAGTAAGTTTGGCCACCCCTGGTCCAAATGCTGCTTCTCCGTGGCAAACCCCAAATGGCATGAATGCAGACGCACACACGCTCCATGTTCTTGTGCCAGAAGATGGGCTGATTGTCAACTAATGCCTTCAAGATGGGGGGGGGGTTTAATCCATTTAAGCAAAGAGGACAAATGTCTCATAACAAAAGGCGATCTATTCAAGCTCATGCTCTTGTGAGCCACCCGTGTGGACATCCCAACAGTCTTCCGGAACATCCATCCCCATCCTCACAAACTCTGCCCTATCAGGTTCCACCCCCCAAAACAAATAAATATGACCGGACAAATAAATATCAGTATCAATATCTGTTTTTACCCCTTTTGTTTTTGTTTTTGGCAGCCTCATTGAATGTTAATAAAAAGCCAATTTGCATATTTTCCAATAAAAATGTGAGAGTCATATTTGTTCAGGTCTTGCAGCTCTCAAAATATCTGATGTTTATTCTATGTGGCTCTTAACGTTGAGTAAGTTTGGCCACCCCTGGTCCAAATGCTGCTTCTCCGTGGCAAACCCCAAATGGCATGAATGCAGACGCACACACGCTCCATGTTCTTGTGCCAGAAGATGGGCTGATTGTCAACTAATGCCTTCAAGATGGGGGGGGGGGTTAATCCATTTAAGCAAAGAGGACAAATGTCTCGTAAGAAAAGGCGATCTATTCAAGCTCATGCTCTTGTGAGCCACCCGTGTGGACATCCCAACAGTCTTCCGGAACATCCATCCCCATCCTCACAAACTCTGCCCTATCAGGTTCCATCCCCCAAACCTCCAACGATTTCTCGTTGGGTCTGTTTAGCCAAACACTTACCCCCCCACCCTTCAATCTAGACTCTAGATTCTAGAGTCAATCCACAGAGTCATTGGGGGGATATAAAGAGGGGAGCTCCTGAAATGCAGCAAGCATGGAATCTGTGAGGAACAGGGATGGATGGAGGAGGAGGAGAGTTGGTTTTTATACCCCACCCTTCACTACCCAAGGGAGAGAGGCTGACAATCTCCTTTCCCTTCCTCTCCCCACAACAGACACCCTGTGAGGGAGGTGGGGCTGAGAGAGCTCTGAGAGAACTGCTCTTGAGAGAACAGCTCTGAGAGAGCTGTGATTGGCCCAAGGTCACCCAGCTGGCTGCATGTGAAAGAAGAGTGGGGAATCAAACCCAGTTCTCCAGGTTGGAGTCCACTGCTCTTATCCACCACAGCACACTGGGACACCACACTGGGACACTCTCCCATACGAACGACTACTTTCGAGTCCAGGAGCACCTTAGACACCAGCCAGATTTTTTGGGGGTGTGTGTGTAGGCTTCCAAGGGGCAAAGCTCCCTTTGTCCGAGACTCATGTTTGGTCTCCAGTGTCCCCAGTATGTGACGAAGGCAGCTTTGGCTCTCGGAAGCTGGTCCCCCCCCAAATCTGGCTGGTCTCTAAGGTCCTAGGTAAAGGTAAAGGTTTTCCTTGCTCGAAAGCCAGTCGAATCCGACTCTAGGGATGCGGTGCTCATCTCCGTTTCCAAGCCAAAGAGCCAGCGCTGTCCAAAGACGTTTCCGAGGTCATGTGGCCGGCATGACTAGATGCCAAGGCACTCGGAACGCCGTAACCTTCCCACCGAAGCGGTACCTATTTATCTACTTGTAATCTCTTGCTTTTGAACTGCTAGGTTGGCAGGAGCTGGGGCCAGAGACGGGAGCTCACGCCGTCATGCGGCCCTCGGGTCTCGAACTGCTGAACTACAGACCTTCCAGCCTGCAGCTCAGCGTCTTAACCACTTGAGCTACTGCTAAGGTCCTACCAGGCTCAAAGGCAGCTCTTCTCCTGCAGAACAAAGAGGCTGCCCTCTGGCACAGCCTCCCATACGAAACTGCCTGTCATCTGCAGAGGATGAGGCTCCACGGGTGGCAACCCAAGAAAGGGCATTTTCGGTTGTGGGACCAAAACTTTGAAACTCTCTCCCTGCGGAGATGCATCTGCCTCCATCTATCGTGGTCTTCTGCTAGCGGATGAAGACTTTTTTTTCCTTTTGATCACCGTACCCCCAGTCAACTCTTCTTAGTCTTCCTCCCTGGTTGTGTTTGTTTGTCTACAAGCTTTTATTGTATTATTAAATATTTACGATATACACTTTAAATGCCGTTTTAACATTTTAATGCTTTAATGCCTTGATCCTCGCCGCCTTGGGAACCCTATTTGGGTTGAAAGGCATCATATAAATGTTTTAAATAAATAAAAGAAAGAGTTGTTCTCCTGCAATGACAAGCAGGCGGGGCTGCCAATGAAGGACCAGAAGGTCGGACCAGACCCAATGGATTGAAATTAAATCAAAAGAGTGTTCAGCTAAACTTCAGGAAGAACTTCCTGACAGTAGAGGAGTTTCTCAGTGGAACAGGCTTCCTCGGGAGGTGGTGGTGGGCTCTCCTTCTCTGGAGGTTTGCAAACAGAGGCTAGATGGCCATCTGACAGCCACTCTGGTTCTGTGAACTTAGGGAGATCATGAGAGGGAGGGCAGGAAGGGTTGCCTCCAATGTTCCCTCTAAACTGTGGAGTGTTTGGTGTAGTGGTTAAGTGCGTGGACTCTAATCTGGGAGAGCCGGGTTCGATTCCCCACTCCTCCTCCACTTGCACCTGGCTGGATGACCTTGGGCAAGCCATAGTTCTGATAAGAGCTGTTCTTGAAAAAGAGCAGTTTCTGTCAGAGCTCTCTCAGCCCCACCGGCCTCCCAGGGTGTCCTGTTGTGGGGAGGGGAAGGGAAAGGAGTTTGTAAGCCGCTGTGAGACACCTTTGGGTAATGAAGGGTGGGGTATAAATCCAATCTCCTCCTCTTCTTCTTCTTGTAAGCAAAAACTCTACTTTGTGAGCTACTGGCATTAAAGTCATGAGCGAGCGATTTGGCTACTGCATAAATCAGTTTGCTCTGGCAAAAATGTGTGAGCCGGAGGCTAAATAACTGTGAGCTAGCCCACACTAACTCAGCTTAGAGGGAACACTCGTTGCCTCAGTGCTTAGTTCTCGCGGTCCTTTCTTACATGCCCAGGAAAATGCCGATTGCCACCTTGGGGTCAGGAAGCAATATTTCTCCAGGACAGTTTGGCTGGAGATCCTGGAGGCTTTTTTTTGTCATCTTCTGGGCATGGCACAGGGTGTGTGTGGGGGTGGGGTATTTGTGAATTTCTTGCATTGTGCAGGGGGTTGGACTAGTTGACCCCGGGGTCCCTTCGAACTCTACAACTCTATGATTCTCTTCAGTGACAAGCAGATGGAACTGCAAAGGAGGGACCCCCTCCCTGGCTGAGATCCTGCCTCTTTCATGTCCTCGGAGCGGGTGGTGGCGGCCAGGCCTGCTGGTCTCTGTTTCCCATCTGCCACCTGAGAGATCTCCTGGCTAACTTATCTCACAGCTTTGTTGTCATGATGGTTCGATAACATGTGTGAAGTGCTCTGAGCCCTTGCGAGCACTATGCCAGTGCTAAGTAAGAGTGGTTGAGCAGCGGAACAGTCTGCCTCGGGAGGTGGCAGATGCTCCTTCGCTGGACATTTTCAAGCGGAGGCTGGACGACCATCTTCCGGGTATGTCAAAGGGCTATCTTTTGGCTGTGCTCCTGCAGAGTGCAGGGGGATGGACTAGATGGCCTGCAAGGTCCCTTCCAAGTCTAACATTCTGTGATTCTCTGATTTTATGATTCTATTCTCTCTTGCGCCAGATTGCAAGACTAGATCTAGTGGGTGGAAATTACAAGGGGATCGTTACCGGCTAAATATCTGGAGAAACTTCCTGACTGTAAGAGTGATTGAACAGTGGAACAGTCTGCCTCGGGAGGTGGTGGAGGCTCCTTCGCTGGACGTTTTCAAGCAGAGGCTCCCTGAGCCCGTTTGTGGGGAGGGCAGGGTATAAATGTCATAAGCAAATAAATAAATAATTAAATAAACAAATGTCCTCGGAGCGGGTGGTGGTGGCCAGGCCTGCTGGTCTCTGTTTCCCATCTGCCACCTAAGAGATCTTCTGGCTAACTTATCTCACAGCTTTGTTGTCATGATGGTCCGATAACATGTGTGAAGGGCTCTGAGCCCTTGCGAGTACTATGCCAGTGCTAAGTAAGAGTGGTTGAGCAGTGGAACAGTCTGCCTCGGGAGGTGGCGGATGTTCCTTCGCTGGACGTTTTCAAGCGGAGGCTGGATGACCATCTTTCGGGTATGTTGTAGGACTCTCTTCTTTCGGCTGTGCTCCTGCAGAGTGCAGGGGGTTGGACTAGATGACCTCCAAGGTACCTTCCAACTCTCACGTTCTATGATTCTATGATTCTAAGTCCTGCTGCTGGATGAGGGCTCTGAGCCAGCTTTCTGCGGAGAGCGAGTCCGGCAAAGCTTCTGCTGGGCTGCAGAAGGGGCTTCAGGGGCTTGTAGCAGCTGTCGCAGCAAACAGTCCATCCTGCCAGTAAGAAATGTCCTTCGGCATCTACATTATTAGCAAGGGGAACATCTTACGGATGCCGTGATTCATGGAGCTCTGCCACCAGAGCACAAGGACACGGGAGAGGTATAAAGTCATCAATCTGCAAAGGAGCTCCTACACAAAGCCCCTGCCGGGTGGCAGGCAGTGAGGAGAGGGTGGGCTGGCCTCCTTTGGGGTATAGCAAGGGAAGAGATGGCTATCTCTGCATGCAAACCTTGTTGCCGCCATTGAATAGAGAGGACAGGTGGCCCACTTGCAAGAGTTAAGAGCCAAATCCAGCCGGGGACGTGAGTGCCCCAAGGGACATGTTCCCTCTGCTTTAAGTGCCCACAAGCCACTGTGACCAGTTCACCAAGTGCTGTCTCTCTGCAGAACGCGCAGTCGTCACCAGGGCTCCCTCTAAGTTGTGGAGTCTAAGCTGCGGCGTCTGGTGAGCAAAGATCCCACTTTGTGAGCTACCGGCATTAAAGTTGTGAGCGAGCGATTTGGCTGCTGCATCAATGAGTGTGCTCTGGAGCCCTCCTTCCTGAGCGAAGAAAAAAATGTGTGAGCCAGAGGCTGAAAAACTGTGAGCTAGCTCACACTAAGCTTAGAGGGAACACTAGTCTCATGCGACTAGAGCGGTCAACTCTGGGTTGGGAAATTCCTAGACATTTGGTATGAAACCTGGGGAGGGTGAAGTCTGGAGGGGTGGGTGGCCCTCAGTTGGATATAATACCATAGAGTCCACCCTCCAAAACAGCCATTTTCCGCAGGAGAGCAGATCTCTGAAGTCTGGAGATCAGCTGTATGTTCAAGAGCTCTCCAGGCCCCATCTGGAGGTTGGCAACCCTAGGTCATGTCAGGCTAATGGTTGCCAGTGGCACCTTTAAGACCAACAACGTTTTATTCTGGGTATAAGCTTTCACGTGCATGCACACAAAAGTATGTACCCAGAATTGATTTTTGTTGCATGCACACAAACGCTTATACTCAGAAGAAAATTTGATGGTCCTAAAGGTGCCACTGGACTCAAACTTCATGAATGCAGGTGAGACCTCAGTGCTCTTCGCCAATGGATTAGCTGGTCTGGGAGTAGAGGCCCCCCTACTTGGATCATGGTTGCACTCCCCCATAAGAATCAGGGAGGCAGCACAGGAAAGATCCAAGATCCAGCCAAGAGCCAGCTCTGCTCCAGAATAGTCCAATGACAGCTGTTGCCAGGGATGCTTTTGCCTGATAAGTGCGGGTGTGTGTGCCAGTCAGGGATTTCCCATCTTTGGACTGCCCTCCTACCCTGTTGGCATTTAAGTGCCAGGCTAAAATATTTCTATTGGCCAGGCTTTTAATTGAAGTGTTTGTTCCACCTACTAGTTACGTGTTTTAGTGCTTTCTTTGATGTTAATGCCTCCTGCTTAATGTTTATTTTGATGTGCTGTCATGTTGTTTCATGCTAATCAGTCACTGTTGGGCTTATCTTATTTTATAAAGGAAAAAGACACAGGATTAAGACCCTAAAACTTAAGAGGAGAAATCAGAAAATTAAGAAGAAGATGAAACTCACAAAAAGATGTAAAATTTCTGAGGGTCTTCCTAAGATTTTTGATAGAGGTAGATCCTACCATATTTCTACTGGGGGAGTCCCTGAGACTTTTGATAGAGTAAGATCCTTCTACACATTCTTATATATCTAATAAAATCTTCCCTGTCTCCATATTAAGGCTGTCTTGTTGGAATGGTCGTAGGGAGGCCTACCTCTGCTGTTTATGTCTTTACATGTTTCTGACTTCACTGACCTCCCGCCTTTCTTTCCTCAGGGTAGCGATCCCAGGAGCAGATCCTCCGTCCAGGCACCAACCAGATCCCATTCGGCCTCCGCTGCCGTTCAACCCTCTGCCGTTGTGCACAGCCTCCGGGACTCTCGGGAGTTCCAAAGGGCTGCTTCTCTACGTGGAGACCGGGTTGTTTCTGTGCACCTTCAGTCTGAGCAGCAATTGAACTCCGTTGTTTTTGTGGCTGTCTAGCTTTGGTGTGTGGGCGGGAGATATATAGTTAATTTGTGCTCAATGATCTGTGGTGATAAGACAGTTCTGCCTGTGGTGTGTTTGCACTTCGATAGCTCAGCCATACGTGCGAATCATTGCTTGATGCTGTGCCAATCTAGGGAGAGACGTGGATGTCTGGGCGAGTCCCAAGTTCAGCCAAAATTGTTATGAAGGAAATATGAGTCTTCTCAGAGTGTAAGAGAACTCCTGTGCCCTATCGATCCACGGAGCCCAAGTTTTCAGCGTTGCCATAATCCAAATGATATCTGAACCCATCCTGCTTGCAAAAGCTGCTTTGCGGACTGGAAACTCCAGAAAAGGGACTCGCCTGCAGGAGAGAATCGGAGACCAGCCTTGCAGGTCCTGCCACCACCAGCTGTTTCCAGGGAAGGATGAGCCCCTCTGCAGGAGGACTCTCTTCCCTTGTCTCTCTGGCCTGGAATCCAACGAGAAGCCTAAAGGCGCAAAGACCTCTGATTGGCCATTTGGGGAACTGAAAAAGAGGAAGCAGCACAGCTGTGGAGAAGTCGAAACCTCTGGGATCCCTGGGTCAAGCTTCACCCCAACTGGAGCTTGCTTGAGAGGGCCAGACTGGTGCCATGGTTAAGAGCAGCAGACTCTAATCTGGGAAACCAGGTTTCCTTTCCCGTTCTTCCTCCACCTGAAGCCCACTGGCTAGGCATGCCGGCCTCCAGGAGCTCTTGGAATTACAGCTCATCTTCAGACCACAGAGATCAGTTTCCCCAGGAGAAATGAATGCTGTGGAGGGTGGGCTCTGTGGCATTGTACCCCACTGGGGTCCCTGTCCTCCCCAGGCTCCACCCCCAAATCTCCAGGAGTTTCTCTCTTTTTTTTTGAAACCCCGAAAGGGATATTTTTATTATTTTTCCATAAGACTATATAACTACAAAGAAATATAGGGAGGGGGACTACAACTATGGATAAAGGAAAGAAACCCACACTAACTAAAAACCCAAGAGAAGGAGATCATATCCGTGTTAAACTAAATGTTAGTAATTAAGGTGTTAGTAAAACAATATACTTGTAAAGTTCTTGTTTTTCACAGCTTCTGTATTAATATGTTAGTTGTTATGAGAGAACTTTCTGAGCATCTTCTTTACTTCAAAGGCGATTTTCAAAGTCCTTCTGCCTTTATTTCAGTTTTCTATCTCTGAAATCGTATACAACTTTCACTGCTCCCACACCCGATTCTGCCGCAGAGTCCTCATCCATTCCAGAGGTGGCAGAGTCACTTGATTTGGTTTCTTCGTCTTTGGATTCTTCTCCCGATCCCAGCTGACGTCTCAAAAATTCCTTGGTTTTAAAAATGGAGTCAATCTTCTCTCTTTTATCATTAATTTTAAAGATGACACCTTCGGGGATCGCCCACCGGTAGTGAATTCCATTGGTTTGAAGAAAAGATATTAAGTCCTTATAGCTTTTCCTCTTTTGACGAATTTCAAATGGAATGTCTTTTAAAATCTTAATGGTTGCATTCCCCAATTTCAGTGGAGTTGCTGAGGTTGCCTTTAATATAGCATCTCTGGTCTGTCTTCTTGCAAATCTGACCACAATCTCTCCAGGCATTTTGTTTTGTTTCCACATCCTCCATTCTTTTCTTCATTTTCTTGTTTACAGTGTCCATCTCTGTAATTTTCTCAGTCGCCTGCTCCACTTTCTTCTCTGTTTCTGCCAGCTGGCGCTGCTGTAGAGCGAAGGTTTGGTTTAGCGAGGTCAGTTGCTGGTTAATACCATCAAGTTGCTCCATCATCGGCTTGAGCATATCCGCTAACATCTTCATGACGTCTGCTCCCTCTTCCGGTTTTGGGCTCTGACTGCCCGGTACTTTAGCTTTTAACTTTCCTCGGGAAGCCACCATTTTACAGTTTTGTTTACAATTTCAAACCACTTTGCAAGGGCTCGAAAAACTCATCGCCTCACTTTCGGCACTCACGTGAGTCTCTCAAAACAAACTCGCTGTTTACTTCCTCCCTTCCCCCTTCGATACGTTTATCTGTCCATGCGCTTAAGAGGCATCCCTCTTTGTGCTCCGCTTTTCCCACGGGGGGGGATTCATTTTTTTTAATACGCCATTTACTTTGAACTCACACTCATTGTTGGTCATATCTCTGACCTCGCTCACATCATTTGTTATTCCGCTCGATCTCCCACGCTTGTCCTGGTCAAATTAGCTTGTGCCCGAAGGCCACACAACAGCAGGACTGTCAGGGCAGAGGGAAGCCTCGATTCTCCGGCATTGAGCCATTGAAGAGGCTAACCCTCAAAAGCCCTCTGGCCTGGAGCCTATCACAAAGGCTCTGTGGGGATGCCACTTGAGGTAGCACCCCTTCATGCCACTGGTGTGCTAACCGCTCCCCTGAGGTCCGGAGAGAGCGACCGCCATTGCCAATCCACAAACCGGAAGTCTCCAGGAGTTTCTCAATCTGGATCTGGCAACCCTACTCCCCCATCCCCCACCAGTAGCCCCATCCCCCACCAGTAGCCCAGGCAACCCTCCTACTGGAGTCAGTGTGATATTGTGGTTAAGTGTGCGGACTCTGATCTGGGAGAACCGGGTTTGATTCCCCACCCCTCCACTTGCACCTGGCTGGATGACCTTGGGCAAGCCACAGTTCTGATAAGAGCTGTTCTTGAAAAAGATCAGTTTCTGTCAAGAGCTCTCTCAGCCCCACCAGCCTCACAGGGTGTCTGTTGTGGGGAGGGGAAGGGAAAGGAATTTGTGAGCCACTCTGAGACACCTTTAGGTAGTGAAGGGCGGGGTATAAGTCCAGCCTCTTCTTCTCTTT
>NW_015165963.1:32643-34612 GCF_001447785.1 Gekko japonicus
GAGGAGGAGGAGGAGGAGGAGGAGGAGATTGGATTTATACCCCGGCCTTCACTCAGAGTCTCAGAGCAACTTACAGTCTCCTTTCCCTTCCCCTCCCCTCCCCACAACAGACACCCAGTGAGGTAGGTGGGGTTGAGAGAGCTCTTTCCAGAACTGTCCATGAGAGAACAGCTCTGAGAGAACTTGTGACTGACCCGAGGCCACACCAGTAGCTGTAAGTGGGGGATAATCAAACCCGGTTCTCCCAGATTAGAGTCTGCGCACTTAACTACTACACCAAACTGGTGATTATAAGACACTGTGCGACTCCTCAGGGCAGAGAAAAGCAGGGTATAAAAATCAGCTCTTCTCCTTCATCTTCTTCTCCTTCTTCGCCACCTTGCTCCCCCACCTCTGTAAAACGCAGCACCCGCATTCCTAACACACTGTCTGAGTCTGCCACTTTCCCGGGACTCTTAACTGGGCCTAAATACTTGGCTTAGAAGCCTGTGGGAAGACAAGCAGTGTGAATGTTTGGTCAAGCTGCAGACCCCGTCCTGCATCTGTGGGTGGGCGAACCTCTCAAAGCACCCCACGCAGCGGGATTTCCATGGGCTTGCTGACTGTAAAGCCAGTCGACTTCAGCTGTACAACTCACCAAACCGAGAAGAGGGGTCCTGCGTGCTTGGCTGTGCTGCAGATCTCCTGCCAGACGGATATTCAGTTAATGCACGGAAGCCGAGATGCAGCATGAGAGGGAGGGAGTGTTACCTGCTACCTGTCCAACCCCAGTCCGAGGCCACATCCCCCCACAGGCGTTTTCAACCCCAGCGGCTCCTCCATCTCCCCAACACAGCAGTGCCCCCAATTATACCTCCAGCCCGGTGCCTGCAAAACACACCAGCGGGATTAGTTATCAGAGGGGAAGATTCATCGGGCTGCCGCTCCCCCAGATAAAGCAATAATTCCAGAGCAACTTTCCAAACTGCAATTTATTCCAGTAGTAAAACATCGAGGAGGTAAATCACAAAGGGCATAATCACTCCTTTTCTTCCTTGTAAATCATGCCACGTTTGGAAAAACGAATGCCCCTCTCTGCAGGCAGAGGTGGAATCTGCATTTCTGTACAGTTTGGGGGGGCGGGGAGAGGGAGAAGGGGGCGGGGGAGAACTTTTAGTGTGCATAAATGTGCCTAAATGTGAACGAATGGTGGTATTTAAAGCCAGGCCACGTCGGCACAAGAGCGGCATTGGAAGTTCGCCCGCAGCGACGCGGCCCGTAACTCTTCCTTGCGCTGCGTGGCCCTGCAGACACAAACAGGAGGCGGGGGTCTAGCGGTAGGTTCCAGGTCAAGGAAATTCTGCATCCTTGGCCGGTAGCGGATGCGTTTCACTGCAGGAATGAGGGACATGCTTAGATAATGCCCCAATTTCTCTTTCTAGGAATCACTTCCAAGCCTTCCCCCCTGTATACATTAAGGAAATCTCTGCTGGCCTGCTGCATTAGTGTAGCTTCCCCTGCCCTGCTGCTGTTCCCTGAATTGTCAAGAGGGATTGGGCTCTTTTCGGTAAAGAGAGGCTAGGGAAATAAGATGGGCCTTGAATCTTTTTTTTTTTAACCCACAGTGCACGATGCAGCACAGGTAAGAACCGGCAGGCAGTGCGCAGGACCTGCGTGCTTGTGCTCGGGCCTTTATCCAGAGCCAGTCTGGTGTAGTGGTGAAGTGCGCAGACTCTAATCTGGGAGAGCCGGGTTTGATTCCCCACTCCTCCACTTTCACCTGGCTGGTGTGACCTTGGGCAAGCCATAGTTCTGTCAGAGCTGTCCTTGAAAAAGAGCAGTTTCTGTCAGAGCTCTCTCAGCCCCACCTCCCTCACAGGGTGTCTGTTGTGGGGAGGGGAAGGGAAAGATTGTAAGCCGCTCTGAGACTCCGAGTGAAGGGTGGGGTATAAATCCAATCTCCTCCTCCTCCTCCTCCTCTTCCTCCTCC
>NW_015165963.1:34646-36072 GCF_001447785.1 Gekko japonicus
TCCTCCTCCTCCTCCTCTTCTTCTTCTTCTTCTTCTTCTTCTTCTTCTTCTTCTTCTTCTTCTTCTTCTTCTTCTTCTTCTTCTTCTTCTTCTTCTTCTTCTTCTTCTTCTTCTTTGTCAACCGAGTCCAGAGGCCTCTCTCTAGTGTTTACTTTTAAAGACTTGGGTGCTGTATCCTAAAGCATGACAACACTAGCCACTCACTCAAGAAAGGTTATTACCTCCCAAAGGCAAAAAATTGGGTGAGTGATGCACCAGGCGTGGATCTCTGAAAACAGGAGCATGCGCTCATGTGGCTGGAAGACCACCCTGAGGAGGACACGAGGAACAAGAGTCCAAGAGCTGAACCGACCTCTCCTGAACAAAGGCCCCTGCTGACAAGTCCCCTCTTTACGGCTCTCTTCTCACTCCACCCAACCCATTCCCCCCCCCCCCGTAGCAAGTGGGTGGTGGGCGCACATTACTGTAGTGGCCAGAAGAGACCCAGGAGTCAACTGCTGCTAACACCTGGCCTGTGAGAAAAGGCCCTGGAACAGAAGGGACCAAGTGCTGGAGGCGGGCTGATGCTGCAGCCAGAAACGTCACTTCGTTCCTCAGTTACAAGCAATGCTCCCTCGAAGCTGTGGAGTCTTGTGAGCTACTGGCATTTGTGAGCTACTGTCACTGAAGTTGTGAGCGAAGGATTTGGCTGCTGCATAAATTAGTTTGCTCTGGAGCCAGACTTCCTGAGCTAAAACAAAAATCTGTGAGCCTGAGGCTAAAAACCTGTCTAGCTCACACTCATTCGGCTTAGAGGGAACACTGGTTACAAGTGAACTTCTTTTCATGTTTTAATTGATGTCTTTTAAAGGGGGCACCAGGGAAGTCCCGGGTTGCTCTGCAGAGGCAGGCAATGGCAAACCACCTCTGAGAATGTCTCCTACTATGAAAACACTACCGGATCATCATACATTGTTTGCGACTTGACAGTCCTTTCCACTTCTGCCACCACCACCAAAGAGGCAGGCGGTAGCCTTTTTTGGAAATTTAGAATAAACAGCAAGATAAAAATATTTAAACCAACAATACCATCACCTACATTTAGATGAATTTTATTTTCTTTGTAAGGGATGGGAGAGGGATACTACGTGCCATCAAAAGGAAGGCATACCCTTTGACTAACCCCTGCCAGATTTCCACCTTCGGAGCCCACACAGACAACCAGGGGTCTTGTTGTAGAAAAAGAGCTGCCGGAGCTCATTAGCATAACTCATTAGCATAACTTATTTGCATATGCCACGCCCCCTGACATCACCGGAAGTGACAGAAGGCCACACCCCCTGACATCACCGGAAGTGTGTCAGAAGGCCCGGCTACTTACCCTCCTGCTTCATCCTCATTCCCAAACGGAATGAGGATCGAAGCAGAGGGCGGGGTAAAGAAGGGG
>NW_015165963.1:36145-40719 GCF_001447785.1 Gekko japonicus
GGGGCCAGGGAGGGCCTTCGCGGGGCTTCCTCGCACTCCCGCCGGCCTTGCAGGTCCACCGCCGGGCCCCTCATGGGGCTCGGCAATGGAGCTGCAAGGCCGGCAGCGGCGGTCGGGACCGTTGGGGGCAGGGTGTGTGGCCTTATGACACACATCCGGTGATGTCAGGGGGTGTGGCATATGCTAATGAGTTATGCTAATGAGTTCCCCTAGCTCTTTTTCTACGAAACGACCCCTGAATCCTCCACACAGCATGGCTATCCTGCCCCAGATGACCCAGGCTAGCCCAATCTCATCAGATCTTGGAAGTTAAGCAGGTGTCAGACTCCTGCAGCAATCCGTTCCCAACAGCTTTCATTCAAAGAAGTAACGTTTATTGAGACAGATGAAAGGACGCAGAGATCATAACTTCTTGTGTTAGAACTGGCTACAAGCGTGGGAACCAGATAGATAGACACTATTCAAAGGGGGTGTGTCCTGATGGTCCAGGGCCAATCAGAGGTCAGGTAAAGCCCCCCCCCCCGCCAAAGTAACGGGTCATATTTCTGAGGAGAAAGACAACAGCAGGCATTCAAGGTTAGAAGCATCGGTTACATAGATAAGCAAAGCACTGAAGACACAGCAGAATCGAAAGCCAAAATTCCAGAGTCACCCCCTCAGTCCCATGGCAGCTAGAGGCCTAGCTGACAGCAGGGTCAGTCAGCCCTGCTTAGTCCTTGGATGGGAGACCACCAAGACAGTTTGGGGTTGCTATGCAGAGGCAGGCCATAAATCAGCTGCAACTCCACGGCTCTTTCTGTCACCGCCACCACCACCATGGCTTGTCTGGCTGACACTGGTGGCTGAACTACCTGGGAGTGAAGAAGGTCACCCTGGGGGACTGGTGCCACCTGCATAGGATCCAGTAGTCTTTGGCAGGGGTCATTTCATAGGAAAAGAGGTGCAGGAGCTCATTAGCATAACTTAGCATAACTTATTTGCATATGTCATGCCCCCTGACATCACTGGAAGTGTGTCAGAAGGCAACGCCCACCACTGTCAGCAAGCTGCCAAAGAGGTTTTTTTTCCTTGCTATTCTATGTATGCGCTTGTGTGCTTTCTCTTTCCCATGTATACCTGTTGATGCGCTTAATTGCCTAGCTGCAGGAACGTCCATATCTCTCAAGGCCACAGGTGGTTGCTGCCGGATAGTTGCTTGGGTGATCTCATGGTGAGAACCGTGAGAAGCAAAGATGTTATGTTATCTAGGAGCGTTTGCTCCCAGGCTCAATGGTGCACGTGGGAAGTCCCGCAACTGGGCCTCAGCTGTTTGAATGTACTATAACCTATTATGCTCATTGCTCACCCCTCATTCTGAACAGTGATCCTGTTACTGCACCTATAGCTTCAAATAAAGTAAAACCTTTCTGCAAGTGTGTACTTCGTTGATGCTGTGGGAGTCTGACACCACTTAGGCTCGACTTGGTCTTAAAGGTGCCACTGGACTGTTTTGGATTGCTAGGTACTGGGGGGGGGGACGACATGCAGATCTGCCCTCACAGAGGAGGGAGAGCTTGTACCTGAAGACGGGGCTGGGGGGGGGACTCTGCAACCTACCTGGCTGCTTCTTGCTTCTTGTGGCCTGACTGAGGGCTGCTGGGAGCAGGGGGTGGGGCTTGTTGCATGTGCCCGCCCCTGGGCTCCTTACTGGCTGAGCTCCGCTCCTGTGCGCTCCTGCAGGAAATGACCCCTGGTCTTTGGGGTATGTGGTTTCACCTTCCAACAGCCTGCTAGGCTGGGCCAGGTGTGAGGCAGTGGACAGTGTCCAGAGTTCCTTAGCCCTTGGTGAAATCATTGAGGGTGTTTTTTGGTTTTTTTTGGTTCTTGATTTCAGTGAAAAACAGGCCCGTGTCTCAAAATGCAAGACAAACAAGGGCCGTAATGAGCCTGACAACCCCGCCATGACGGTGCCATCGCCAAGCATGAGGCGGTAATGAACGGTAATTCTTCAAACCTAGACATTTGCTGTTTTTCCCCCTTCTTTAACAACTGAACTGATTAGAATGAAACTTTGACTTGATTAGCGATTATTGTCTCTGCATGGCGGTTCCATGGAGCCCTCTCATTTTCTTGGTTTGTTTTTTAAGAAACATTGGCAGGCGTCTTGTCCCCTGATTTAATGCTCGGATTCTCTGTTCCATATTCATTTGTTTTGTTCCCCCCCCTTCCTTTCTCAAAAGCAAAAGCTTAAATCACTGCATACTTTCTTCTGCCTCCCCCTCCCCTTTCTCCCTCTCTTGAAATCTTGGAAATTTTGCAAAACTTTACATAAACTTTGGAATAAACTTTCCTGGTGTATCTCGCTGAGCACCAGCACATCTCCGGTGTCTGGTCGGGATTTGGAAACGAGGACCGATTCCACAAAAGCAGTTGTTCCGCCCTCGGCCTCTTGATGCTCCACCTGGAGGTTGGCAAGCGTATGTTGTGCACTGCTCTTGATTCATGTGAATGCTAAACCTGGGAGAAAAGAGTCGTGAGGGGACACCATGGAGCCTCGGGAGCAGTTGGAATTCCCAAAAGATCCAGAGAAACAACCTCCTGAGAGGCCCAGCAGCGCGTGGGCTTTACGGTTGCCAGCCTCCAGCTGGGGCTTGGAGATCTCCCGGAATTACAACGGACTCCAGCTACAGCGTTCCATGCACCTTGGTGTTTAGTCATGCCGGCCACATGACCACGGAAACGTCTTTGGACAGTGCTGGCTCTTCGGCTTTGAAACGGAGATGAGCACCGCAACCCTAGAGTCAGATTCGACTGGC
The DNA here is from genome assembly GCF_001447785.1 of Gekko japonicus. Taxonomy (NCBI): domain Eukaryota; kingdom Metazoa; phylum Chordata; class Lepidosauria; order Squamata; family Gekkonidae; genus Gekko; species Gekko japonicus. The sequence goes on from NW_015165963.1 coordinate 38,941, forward strand.
TTTCGAGCAAGAGAACCTTTACCTTTACCAGCTACAGAGATCTGTTCCCCTTGGAGAAAATGGCTGCTTTGGAGGGTTAACTCGATGGCATTATTCTCTGCTGAGGCCCCTCCCCTACCTAAACATCACCCTTTCTTGGCTCCACCCCCCAAATATTTAGGGATTTCCCAACCCAGAGTTGGCCACCCTAGCGGGCATTGATGGGGAGTCCACAGATTGTACAAGTAGCTCTGCTCCTTCTTCCACCAGGATGCTGTTTCCCAAACTTTCCTGGGTTTTGTCAGTCAGAACCAGCAGGTGCTTGCAGCAGGAAGAATAGAGCGGCATTATTGATGAGGTTGACCCCTGGTCTCTTCCCGGCCTGCCTTAATGAGAGCAGAGACTCACCCCCGGGATCCAGCCCGCTCCTTGGGAACTCGGTAGCTGTCAACCAGCCTGCAAAATATTTAGACTGGAGGCTGCTCCCCTCCCCTCCCAGGAAGGCAGCCCAGATGCCGAACATTTCAATCGCAGTCTCTTTATTAAATAATAACTGATATTTACTTTAGTGTCTCTTTATCGCTGGAGCTCCTAAAACTTGGCAAACTTTAATTAATAGTTGTTTTAATAGTTAAATAACCTTCCGAATGGCTTTTCATTTACTCCGGGCCCCTCTGAAATGAAGTCATAATGATCTAAGTCAAGTGATAGAAACACAACATCTGGCAGAATATTTGCAGGTTATTAATGAGACGCGTCAACCGGCAGGAGCAGGAGCAGCAGACTGAGATTTTATTTCTCGCATCCCTCTGCTCAGTTAACAACACCGCACCGCCTGCCAGGCTCCTGGCCCACATGGGGCCACAGCGTACCCTGCAGTCCTGGCGCCAGTTCAGTTTTGTACCTTTTCTTGCATTTTCTGTGAGATCTGTCATATGTAATTCACCTCTGGAACTCATTGCCACAGTATGTAGTGACAGACTCTCACTTCGAAGGATTTAAGGGCGGGAAGAGGCTGGAAAATACAAGGGATCCATAAGAAATTCATAGAGAAGACGTTTGTAAATAGCCAGCCCAGGCTAGCCTGATCTCATCAGATCTCAGAAGCTAAGCAGGGTCAGCCCTGGATAATATTTGGATGGGAGACCACCAAGGAATACCTGGGGCACGATGTGGTGACAGGCAATGGCAAACCACCTCTGAACATCTCTTGCCTTGAAAACCCTACAGGGTTGCCGTCGGTCAGTTGTGACCTGACGGCAAAACGAAAATACCCAACAACATTCGTATAGGCAGCTAAATGGAGCCTCCATCTACAGAAGCCCTTTACCTATGAATACCAGTAGTTCGGAGGCAACAGCAGGAGGAGGCCGGGGCTTGTGTGCGCTGCCTGTGGAACTTCTGGGCCAGCTGGCTGGCCATTGGCCAGTGCGGGAATTAGATGCGGGGCTTGATGGAACCTTGATCCAACCCAGCATGGCTCTTCTTACGTTGTTTCCTGTTTCATTCTGAAATGCCTCTCCATGCGGTGAGATCTATGATGTGGCCCCTCTTGTAGAGCTTCACTTTTTTATAGACTTCGATGTGGCAAATCCCAGACCAGGACACGTGCAGGATGCTTAAGACTTGGATTTCAGTTGCTTGTGGAAGGAGGAGGAGGAGGAGGAGGCAACCAGGATGGTGAGAGGGTTGGAATCTTATGAGGAAAGGCTGAAAGAGTTGGGTATGTTTAGCCTGGGAAAGAGAAGGCTTAGAGGGGACATGATTGCAGTCTTCAAGTATTTGAAGGGCTGTCATGTA
>NW_015165963.1:40832-43829 GCF_001447785.1 Gekko japonicus
GGGAGGGGGGAGGGGGGAGGAGAAGGAGAAGAGGACGACGAGAAGGAGAAAGAGGAAGAGGATGAAAAAGAAGAGGAAGAGGAGTAGGAAGAGGGAATCTTCCATGCAGACTGCATCTCCTTGCGGGAATGCTGTGTGTGTGTGTGTGTGTGTATGAATGTGCCTCAGGGTGTGAAGGAGCCTCTCGCACACTCCTGTTCCCGACTGGGGCCTCCTTCATGGCACTTGGGCCATGGGTCATCCCAGGCGGTCCTCTTTGCTTGCGAATGTCCCTTGGCCTCGCCCTCCGCGCCGCCCACTCGCCTGCTGAATGTGCTTTGTCTCCTCCAGGAGCCTCAGACATGTCCACCGCCTAAGTGGCAGGAGTGCCATTGATTTATCACTCGATGCAATCTTTGCCATCTGTTTTTATATTGCTTTCAGCACAAGATAAGTGGTTCCCGGATAGTGCCGAGCTTGAGAGATTGCAAAGTTCATGAGTTTGCAGAATTTATGATAAGGCAGAAAATTGTCTTAGTGCATCATTCATAGAGGCAACGTCCAGAACAAATGGCGCAACCTCCAGATGTTTCCTTCAGTTCGGAAAGTTTTGATAACTGCTAACCTCCTGGCTGGCTGGTCAGTGATTTAAGACTCACGAGCCTATTAACTCAGTCCACAATTTGTCTTGTGGAGTTCAAAGAGCTCTCCCTGTCCCCTTCCTACTAAATACACCCATTATGATGAAAAATGCCATTGACAACAAAAAAGCCAACTTCTTTTGGTCAAGGTCTTATTGTGTTGTATGGACACCTTGCAGGACAGATCGAGTCCTCTCTCCCGACCCCTCTTTCACAGACCCTGTGTTTGCAAGATGGCTTGAAGGCCGGGAAGTCCATGTTCCGTGGGACTGTGCACTACTCTTACTTCAAAGTCCAAAAAGACCACATCACCCAATCTTTTTAGAGCAGGGGTGCCAAACATGCGGCCCAGGGGCCAGATCAGGCCCGCGGAGGGCTTCTATCAGGCCCGCAGTGGAACTGGCTGACTTCTGCTTCTTCTTCCAGTTCTGCTGCTGCTGCATCATGGTAGGTTTGCAGCTTACAGATACACACCTGAACAGCATACTCAAGATTGCAACAGCACAGACATTTTGATGCAGTAATTCAGAGCAAGAGGTGTCAGTTATCACTGTTAAAAGACTTCAAAAGGAAATTAGATAAGCATATGGAGCAGAGGTCCATCAGTGGCTATTAGCCACAAGGTATAGATAGGGGCTCTGGGGCAAGTGATGCTCTGTCTTCTTGGTGCTTTGGGGGGGGGGTCAACAGTGGGAGGGCTTCTAATGTCCTGGCCCCACTGGTGGCCCTCCTGATGGCACCTGGTATTCCTGGCCACTGTGTGACACAGAGTGTTGGACTGGATGGGCCTTTGGCCTGATCCAACATTGGTGTCTCTTATGTTCTTATGTTAAATAAACAAAACATTGCAAGAGTGCTAATGTTTTAAGCATGTTTTTGTTTTAAGTTAAAAAAACACGCAACCCGTTGTGTTTGTGTCCTTTACAAAGTTTATATCTCCACTACCTTTTACCTTTTATGACACACATGGCCCGGCCCAACAAGGTCTTATTTATGTCAGATCCGACCCTCATAACAAACAAGTTCGACACCCCTGTTTTAGAGCTTCTTTCCCAACAGATGTAAGTGTCTCCCCCCCACCATGCAAACTTGCAGGTTGTAAACCAGTTGCCTGAACAGTGTTTACAGACACAGGTCTTCAACAAGCCTGGGATGGTGATCTGGACCAAACCGGGGGAGAGGGAGCCATTAGAATTGCAGTCCCGAACTTTAGTATCAAACACAGTGGGACCAAAACACAGGGGGGAAAGAGCAGAATCTGAAGACCTGGATTCCAGTCCAGCAGCTCCTTAGAGACCCAGAAGATTTTCACGATGTGAACTTTTGAGAGTCAAAACTCCCTTTGTCAGATACCACTGCTGGTGTGACCTTGGGTCAGTCATAAGTTCTCTCAGAGCTGTTCTCTCAAGGGAAGTTCTTGAAAGAGCTCTCTCAGCCCCACCTACTTCACAGGGTGTCTGTTGTGGGGAGGGGAAGGGAAAGGAGATCGTAATCCACTCTGAGATAGGGTTCCCAAGTACTTACCACGATTCGGCGGGGGACACGTGCTCCTTGGCTGGAACATTCCTCCCTGTAACGCACTATGCTGTTGTCAGGAAGTGACGCTGGGCAACGCTTTAACAATGAGGCTGAAAACTCAATGGTACCATCGAGTTTCCAGCCCCATTGTCAGAGCGTCGCCCGGCATCACTTCCTGGTGACGGCATAGTGCGACGCGTCTGTTGTCCGTGCGGGAATGCTCCTGGGAAGATGTATGTGTCCCCCGCCGAATCACGGTAAGTACTCGGTAAGCCTGCTCTGAGACTCCTTCAGGTAGTGAAGCGTGGCATATAAATTCAATCTCCTCCTCCTCCTCCTCCTGTTCCTTGTCCTTCTTCTCCTTCTCCCTTCTTTTCCTGTTTTGTTTGGCTCAAACCCAATAACAGTTATTGGTCCTCCTCCCTGATTCTGGTGTTGGATGTTTTATGTGTTTTTATTGAATTGTCTTATAATTTTAAATGTTGTTTTAATTACTCAAAATGTTTTTTTTAAATGTGCTCGGGGACCCAAAGGTGGCATAAACATATTTTAAATAATAATAAATAACTGCAGCCCAGCAATCTCTTCTCAGGGCACAGGGAACTGCTTGCCTCGCTAAGGTTTCTCCGCTGATTTCTGTGAAGGGAAGCAATACGCTTGCAGGGTTAGTTCAAGGTGCTGGTGCATATCTTTCAAAGGCCAGGATACAGGGTTGCCAGGTCCCCATATCCACTGACATGGGATGGGGGGGTAGGGTTACCAGATCCAGGTTTGGAAACTCCTGGAGATTTGGGGATGGAGCCTGGGGAAGACGGAGCCCTCAGTGGGGTACAATGCCCTAGAACCAGGGGTCATTTCC